>NC_135232.1:1169135505-1169439530 GCF_051348905.1 Ranitomeya variabilis
CTACATACAGTCAGGTAATGACATCACTGCTCTCCTACCTACAGTCCAGGTAATGACATCACTGCTCTCCTACATATAGTCCATGTAATGACATCACTGCTCTCCTACCTACAGTCCAGGTAATGACATCACTGCTCTCCTACATACATTCCATGTAATGACATCACTTCTCTCCTACATACAGTCCATTTAATGACATCACTTCTCTCCTACATACAGTCCATGTAATGACATCACTGCTCTCCTACATACAGTCCAGGTAATGACATCACTGCTCTCCTACATACAGTCCATGTAATGACATCACTGCTCTCCTACATACAGGCCAGGTAATGACATCACTGCTCTCCTACCTACAGTCCAGGTAATGACATCACTGCTCTCCTAAATACAGTCCATGTAATGACATCACTGCTCTCCTACATACAGTCCATGTAATGACATCACTGCTCTCCTACCTAAAGTCCAGGTAATGACATCACTGCTCTCCTATATACAGTCAGGTAATGACATCACTGCTCTCCTACCTACAGTCCATGTAATGACATCACTGCTCTTCTACCTACAGTCCAGGTAATGACATCACTGCTCTCCTACATACAGTCCATGTAATGACATCACTGCTCTCCTACATACAGTCCATGTAATGACACCTTTGCTCTCCTACATACAGTCCATGTAATGACATCACTGCTCTTCTACCTACAGTCCAGGTAATGACATCACTGCTCTCCTACATACAGTCCATGTAATGACATCACTGCTCTCCTACATACAGTCCATGTAATGACATCTCTGCTCTCCTACATACAGTCCATGTAATGACATCACTGCTCTCCTACATACAGTCCAGGTAATGACATCACCTCTCTCCTATATACAGTCCAGGTAATGACATCACTGCTCTCCTACATACAGTCCATGTAATGACATCACTGCTCTCCTACATAGAGTCCATGTAATGACATCACTGCTCTCCTACCTACAGTCCAGGTAATGACATCACCTCTCTCCTACCTACAGTCCAGGTAGTGACATCACTGCTCTCCTACACACAGTCCAGGTAATGACATCACTGCTCTCCTACATACAGTCCATGTAATGACATCACTGCTCTCCTACATAGAGTCCAGGTAAAGACATCACCGCTCTCCTACATACAGTCCATGTAATGACATCACTGCTCTTCTACCTACAGTCCAGGTAATGACATCACCGCTCTCCTACATACAGTCAGGTAATGACATCACTGCTCTCCTACCTACAGTCCAGGTAATGACATCACTGCTCTCCTACATATAGTCCATGTAATGACATCACTGCTCTCCTACCTACAGTCCAGGTAATGACATCACTGCTCTCCTACATACATTCCATGTAATGACATCACTTCTCTCCTACATACAGTCCATTTAATGACATCACTTCTCTCCTACATACAGTCCATGTAATGACATCACTGCTCTCCTACATACAGTCCAGGTAATGACATCACTGCTCTCCTACATACAGTCCATGTAATGACATCACTGCTCTCCTACATACAGGCCAGGTAATGACATCACTGCTCTCCTACCTACAGTCCAGGTAATGACATCACTGCTCTCCTAAATACAGTCCATGTAATGACATCACTGCTCTCCTACATACAGTCCATGTAATGACATCACTGCTCTCCTACCTAAAGTCCAGGTAATGACATCACTGCTCTCCTATATACAGTCAGGTAATGACATCACTGCTCTCCTACCTACAGTCCATGTAATGACATCACTGCTCTTCTACCTACAGTCCAGGTAATGACATCACTGCTCTCCTACATACAGTCCATGTAATGACATCACTGCTCTCCTACATACAGTCCATGTAATGACACCTTTGCTCTCCTACATACAGTCCATGTAATGACATCACTGCTCTTCTACCTACAGTCCAGGTAATGACATCACTGCTCTCCTACATACAGTCCATGTAATGACATCACTGCTCTCCTACATACAGTCCATGTAATGACATCTCTGCTCTCCTACATACAGTCCATGTAATGACATCACTGCTCTCCTACATACAGTCCAGGTAATGACATCACCTCTCTCCTATATACAGTCCAGGTAATGACATCACTGCTCTCCTTCATACAGTCCATGTAATGACATCACTGCTCTTCTACCAACAGTCCAGGTAATGACATCACTGCTCTCCTACCTACAGTCCAGGTAATGACATCACTGCACTCCTACCTACAGTCCATGTAATGACATCACTGCTCTCCTACATACAGTCCATGTAATGACATCTCTGCTCTCCTACATACAGTCCATGTAATGACATCACTGCTCTTCTACCAACAGTCCAGGTAATGACATCACTGCTCTTCTACCAACAGTCCAGGTAATGACATCACTGCTCTCCTACATACAGTCCAGGTAATGACATCACCTCTCTCCTATATACAGTCCAGGTAATGACATCACTGCTCTCCTACATACAGTCCATGTAATGACATCACTGCTCTTCTACCAACAGTCCAGGTAATGACATCACTGCTCTCCTACCTACAGTCCAGGTAATGACATCACTGCACTCCTACCTACAGTCCATGTAATGATATCACTGCTCTCCTACATACAGTCCATGTAATGACATCTCTGCTCTCCTACATACAGTCCATGTAATGACATCACTGCTCTCCTACATACAGTCCAGGTAATGACATCACCTCTCTCCTATATACAGTCCAGGTAATGACATCACTGCTCTCCTACATACAGTCCATGTAATGACATCACTGCTCTCCTACCTACAGTCCATGTAATGACATCACTGCTCTCCTACATACAGTCCATGTAATGACATCACTGCTCTCCAACATACAGTCCATGTAATGACATCACTGCTCTCCTACCTACAGTCCAGGTAATGACATCACCGCTCTCCTACATACAGTCCAGGTAATGACATCACTGCTCTCCTACATACAGTCCAGGTAATGACATCACTGCTCTCCTACATACAGTCAGGTAATGACATCACTGCTCTCCTACATACAATCAGGTAATGACATCACCGCTCTCCTATATACAGTCCATGTAATGACATCACTGCTCTCCTACATACAGTCCAGGTAATGACATCACTCCTCTCCAACATACAGTCCATGTAATGACATCACTGCTCTCCTACCTACAGTCCATGTAATGACATCACCGCTCTCCTACATACAGTCCAGGTAATGACATCACTGCTCTCCTACATACAGTCCATGTAATGACATCACTGCTCTTCTACCAACAGTCCAGGTAATGACATCACTGCTCTCCTACCTACAGTCCAGGTAATGATATCACTGCTCTCCTACCTACAGTCCATATAAGGACATCACTGCTCTCCTACATACAGTCCATGTAATGACATCACTGCTCTCCTACCTACAGTCCATGTAATGACATCACTGCTCTCCTACATACAGTCCAGGTAATGACATCACTGCTCTCCAACATACAGTCCATGTAATGACATCACTGCTCTCCTACCTACAGTCCATGTAATGACATCACCGCTCTCCTACATACAGTCCAGGTAATGACATCACTGCTCTCCTACACACAGTCCATGTAATGACTTCACTGCTCTCCTACCTACAGTCCAGGTAATGACATCACTGCTCTCCTACATACAGTCCATGTAATGACATCACTGCTCTCCTACATACAGTCCATGTAATGACATCACTGCTCTCCTACCTACAGTCCAGGTAATGACATCACTGCTCTCCTACATACAGTCAGGTAATGACATCACTGCTCTCCTACCTACAGTCCAGGTAATGACATCACTGCTCTCCTACATACAGTCCATGTAATGACATCACTGCTCTTCTACCTACAGTCCAGGCAATGACATCACCGCTCTCCTACATACAGTCCGGTAATGACATCACTGCTCTCCTACCTACAGTCCAGGTAGTGACATCACTGCTCTCCTACACACAGTCCAGGTAATGACATCACTGCTCTCCTACATACAGTCAGGTAATGACATCACTGCTCTCCTACCTACAGTCCATGTAATGACATCACTGCTCTTCTACCTACAGTCCAGGTAATGACATCACCGCTCTCCTACATACAGTCAGGTAATGACATCACTGCTCTCCTACCTACAGTCCAGGTAATGACATCACTGCTCTCCTACATATAGTCCATGTAATGACATCACTGCTCTCCTACCTACAGTCCAGGTAATGACATCACTGCTCTCCTACATACATTCCATGTAATGACATCACCGCTCTCCTACATACAGTCCAGGTAATGACATCACTGCTCTCCTACCTACAGTCCAGGTAATGACATCACTGCTCTCCTACCTACAGTCCAGGTAATGACATCACTGCTCTCCTACATACAGTCCATGTAATGACATCACTGCTCTTCTACCTACAGTCCAGGCAATGACATCACCGCTCTCCTACATACAGTCCGGTAATGACATCACTGCTCTCCTACCTACAGTCCAGGTAGTGACATCACTGCTCTCCTACACACAGTCCAGGTAATGACATCACTGCTCTCCTACATACAGTCCATGTAATGACATCACTGCTCTCCTACATAGAGTCCAGGTAAAGACATCACCGCTCTCCTACATACAGTCCATGTAATGACATCACTGCTCTTCTACCTACAGTCCAGGTAATGACATCACCGCTCTCCTACATACAGTCAGGTAATGACATCACTGCTCTCCTACCTACAGTCCAGGTAATGACATCACTGCTCTCCTACATATAGTCCATGTAATGACATCACTGCTCTCCTACCTACAGTCCAGGTAATGACATCACTGCTCTCCTACATACATTCCATGTAATGACATCACTTCTCTCCTACATACAGTCCATTTAATGACATCACTTCTCTCCTACATACAGTCCATGTAATGACATCACTGCTCTCCTACATACAGTCCAGGTAATGACATCACTGCTCTCCTACATACAGTCCATGTAATGACATCACTGCTCTCCTACATACAGGCCAGGTAATGACATCACTGCTCTCCTACCTACAGTCCAGGTAATGACATCACTGCTCTCCTAAATACAGTCCATGTAATGACATCACTGCTCTCCTACATACAGTCCATGTAATGACATCACTGCTCTCCTACCTAAAGTCCAGGTAATGACATCACTGCTCTCCTACATACAGTCAGGTAATGACATCACTGCTCTCCTACCTACAGTCCATGTAATGACATCACTGCTCTTCTACCTACAGTCCAGGTAATGACATCACTGCTCTCCTACATACAGTCCATGTAATGACATCACTGCTCTCCTACATACAGTCCATGTAATGACACCTTTGCTCTCCTACATACAGTCCATGTAATGACATTACTGCTCTTCTACCTACAGTCCAGGTAATGACATCACTGCTCTCCTACATACAGTCCATGTAATGACATCACTGCTCTCCTACATACAGTCCATGTAATGACATCTCTGCTCTCCTACATACAGTCCATGTAATGACATCACTGCTCTCCTACATACAGTCCAGGTAATGACATCACCTCTCTCCTATATACAGTCCAGGTAATGACATCACTGCTCTCCTACATACAGTCCATGTAATGACATCACTGCTCTTCTACCAACAGTCCAGGTAATGACATCACTGCTCTCCTACCTACAGTCCAGGTAATGACATCACTGCACTCCTACCTACAGTCCATGTAATGACATCACTGCTCTCCTACATACAGTCCATGTAATGACATCTCTGCTCTCCTACATACAGTCCATGTAATGACATCACTGCTCTTCTACCAACAGTCCAGGTAATGACATCACTGCTCTTCTACCAACAGTCCAGGTAATGACATCACTGCTCTCCTACATACAGTCCAGGTAATGACATCACCTCTCTCCTATATACAGTCCAGGTAATGACATCACTGCTCTCCTACATACAGTCCATGTAATGACATCACTGCTCTTCTACCAACAGTCCAGGTAATGACATCACTGCTCTCCTACCTACAGTCCAGGTAATGACATCACTGCACTCCTACCTACAGTCCATGTAATGACATCACTGCTCTCCTACATACAGTCCATGTAATGACATCTCTGCTCTCCTACATACAGTCCATGTAATGACATCACTGCTCTCCTACATACAGTCCAGGTAATGACATCACCTCTCTCCTATATACAGTCCAGGTAATGACATCACTGCTCTCCTACATACAGTCCATGTAATGACATCACTGCTCTCCTACATACAGTCCATGTAATGACATCACCGCTCTCCTATATACAGTCCATGTAATGACATCTCTGCTCTCCTACCTACAGTCCATGTAATGACATCACTGCTCTCCTACATACAGTCCATGTAATGACATCACTGCTCTCCTACATACAGTCCATGTAATGACATCACTGCTCTCCTACATACAGTCCATGTAATGACATCACTGCTCTCCTACACACAGTCCAGGTAATGACATCACTGCTCTCCTACAAACAGTCCATGTAATGACATCACTGCTCTCCTACATACAGTCGATGTAATGACATCACTGCTCTCCTACATACAGTCCATGTAATGACATCACTGCTCTCCTACCTACAGTCCATGTAATGACATCACCGCTCTCCTACATACAGTCCAGGTAATGACATCACTGCTCTCCTACACACAGTCCATGTAATGACTTCACTGCTCTCCTACCTACAGTCCAGGTAATGACATCACTGCTCTCCTACATACAGTCCATGTAATGACATCACTGCTCTCCTACATACAGTCCATGTAATGACATCACTGCTCTCCTACCTACAGTCCAGGTAATGACATCACTGCTCTCCTACATACAGTCAGGTAATGACATCACTGCTCTCCTACCTACAGTCCAGGTAATGACATCACTGCTCTCCTACATACAGTCCATGTAATGACATCACTGCTCTTCTACCTACAGTCCAGGTAATGACATCACCGCTCTCCTACATACAGTCCGGTAATGACATCACTGCTCTCCTACCTACAGTCCAGGTAGTGACATCACTGCTCTCCTACACACAGTCCAGGTAATGACATCACTGCTCTCCTACATACAGTCCATGTAATGACATCACTGCTCTCCTACATAGAGTCCAGGTAAAGACATCACCGCTCTCCTACATACAGTCCATGTAATGACATCACTGCTGTTCTACCTACAGTCCAGGTAATGACATCACCGCTCTCCTACATACAGTCAGGTAATGACATCACTGCTCTCCTACCTACAGTCCAGGTAATGACATCACTGCTCTCCTACATACAGTCCATGTAATGACATCACTGCTCTCCTACCTACAGTCCAGGTAATGACATCACTGCTGTCCTACATACATTCCATGTAATGACATCACTTCTCTCCTACATACAGTCCATTTAATGACATCACTTCTCTCCTACATACAGTCCATGTAATGACATCACTGCTCTCCTACATACAGTCCAGGTAATGACATCACTGCTCTCCTACATACAGTCCATGTAATGACATCACTGCTCTCCTACATACAGGCCAGGTAATGACATCACTGCTCTCCTACCTACAGTCCAGGTAATGACATCACTGCTCTCCTACATACAGTCCATGTAATGACATCACTGCTCTCCTACCTAAAGTCCAGGTAATGATATCACTGCTCTCCTACATACAGTCAGGTAATGACATCACTGCTCTCCTACCTACAGTCCATGTAATGACATCACTGCTCTTCTACCTACAGTCCAGGTAATGACATCACTGCTCTCCTACATACAGTCCATGTAATGACATCACTGCTCTCCTACATACAGTCCAGGTAATGACATCACCGCTCTCCTACATACAGTCAGGTAATGACATCACTGCTCTCCTACCTACAGTCCAGGTAATGATATCACTGCTCTCCTACCTACAGTCCATATAAGGACATCACTGCTCTCCTACATACAGTCCATGTAATGACATCACTGCTCTCCTACCTACAGTCCATGTAATGACATCACTGCTCTCCTACATACAGTCCAGGTAATGACATCACTGCTCTCCAACATACAGTCCATGTAATGACATCACTGCTCTCCTACCTACAGTCCATGTAATGACATCACCGCTTGTCACGATCCACTCCGTGACTGTCAATATCCCTCAGCCGCTGCCCACAATATGTCACGGATTGGGGTGACTTTAAACCAACAGACGGCTATCACATGTGCAGGGGGCTTATCCCAGGTATCCCTCCACTGCCACAATGTGATGAAAAAACACACACGAGGCTATTGACCTCTTAGTTTACAGCAGGGGCTTATTCTAGGTATCCCACTGCTCTTCAATATACCATGAACTGCAGGGATTTGTGTCTATCCCGCTTACAGTTCCACGTAACACTTGCAGCTCTCTGGCGCCCCCCTTTTCCTCAGGTCAGATTAGGTACTGCACCTGGGGTAATTAGTCGCCAGAAAGGCTGCCTGCTATGTACTGGCTATTGGGCGCACTGCAGCAACGCGATAACTACTCCCACTCAGGCAGGAACAATAATTATCAAGCCGCAGTCGCTACAGGGACCCCCAAAAGCCGGCACACGGTCGCTGCCACCAGCTCCAATTGAACGGGTCTGGAGCAAACCCCAAAAAAAACAGTAGCGTAATTCCCTTCAGAGACAGGGTACGGTTTAGGGCAGGAAGAACGAACTAGTATTAAATAATATACCCCATAAATGATTGTTAGGCAGTGTTTATAAAAATATTTTACAAAGGTGTTACAAATGAGACAATTGCAAATATGTACAAGGTAATTATGAAAATAAAAGGATTAAATGAAGAAACGATAACTCACATGTTCTTAGGTCATAGCATTACAGGCAACCAGACATCCCAATGCATGAGGTACAGCTCTCCAGGTCAGACTCAAAATCTGCCTCCTGAAAGTCTCCCAGCAACTTAAAACCTGCAGTCTGTGACCTCACAGAAAGGGCTGGCTTTTCCAGATCCTCCTACCTCTTCGGTTTCACTAACTGGGCATTAAATATATCTGATGCCCGCATCTTCGCTACAGAACATAAAATAATCGCACCATACCCATCGTTCATCTCGCAGTACCGTGGGCACTCCGACGAGACCAAACAAGTCCTATTTGTCACGCACACTGACTGAGAAATCCCTACTTCTTCACCAGATGGAGCTACATGCCTGTGATTATAGTGATGCGTAGATCCTCCGAGTGTGATTATGACGATATATTTTGGTGTTCGTAACTTAAACGGTTTGCATAATATCTTTCAAAAACAGAACAAAGGATTTTCATGATTCTAGAAGTTTCTCTAACAGTTCCTGCTAACACAAATTTCTCTTGCAGCTATGCTAGTCGTAAATACCTTTCGTCAATAAAACTCCCCCACCAGGCAAGCTCTTCTACACAGACAGATAGAAACACAGGGAAGGAAAGAGAACCAGAGAGAGGGGGGGGGGTTTTAGCCCCCGCATGCTAGCAAGAAAACTAACTTATGATATTTCATACCATATCGTGACACCTCCCCCTTTTGGCGTGCGCTACGGCGGCAGGACCTCTCGGTATGCCTCCATGCGCACCTCCGTGGGTTCACCCTGGCGGGAGAGTCCATCTGCATTACCATGCTCTTTGCCCGCTTTGTGTTTAACGGTGAAGTCAAATTGCTGAAGGGCAAGGCTCCAGCGTAGCAACCTGCCGTTGGTTCCACACATGGTGCTTAGCCAGCGCAAAGGGTTGTGGTCGGTCACCACCGTGAAGGTGCGACCGTACAAGTAGGGCTGCAAGCGCTGCAGGGCCCAGACTATGGCCAGGCACTCCTTCTCAATGGTGGAGTAGGCCACTTCCCTCGGCAAAAGTTTCCGGCTCAGGTACAACACGGGGTGCTCTTGGTCCTCCGAGTCAACCTGGCTGAGCACAGCACCAAGGCCAAACTCGCTGGCGTCGGTCTGTACCAAGAACGGTCGACTGCTGTCGACTGCTTTCAACACAGGGGCGTTGCACAGTGCGGTCTTCAACGCCTGGAAGGCCCCCTCACAGCCATCTGTCCAGTTGACGATGTGGGGTAGCTTCTTCCTGGTGAGGTCCGTCAAAGGTTTTGCCAGGCTACTATAGTGCTGCACGAAGCGCCTATAGTACCCTGCAGTGCCCAGGAAGGACATCACCTGTTTCTTGTTCCTGGGAGTGGGCCAGTTCACGATCACGCCCACTTTGTCAGGCTCTGGCTTTAGGGTGTTTCCACCTACCCGGTGCCCCAGGTAGTGAACCTCCCTCATGCCCATCTGGCACTTTCCCGGCTTGATAGTCAGTCCTGCTCGGTGAATTCGCCCGAGCACCTCTTCGAGATGCTGCAGGTGTTCATCCCAGGAGGGACTGAAGATGGCAATGTCATCTAAGTACGCCACAGCGTACTTCTCCAGTCCCTGAAGCAGGAGATTGACCATCCGCTGGAAAGTGGCAGGGGCATTCTTCATGCCGAAGGGCATGACCGTGGACTCGTACAGTCCAAAGGGTGTGATAAAGGCGGACTTCTCCTGCGCCTCGGGGCTCAGGGGAATCTGCCAGTATCCGCGACTCAGATCCATTATTGTCAGGTATTCTGCGCCAGCTAACTTCTCAAGCAGCTCCTCGATGCGCGGCATTGGGTGCGCGTCAGAGGCTGTAATGGCGTTGAGCCCCCTGTAGTCCACGCAGAACCGGGTGGTCCGGTCCTTCTTTGGCACGAGAACTACAGGTGAGGCCCACGCGCTCTTTGACCGTCGAATCACCCCCAGCTGTAACATCTCATTGATCTCCTGGCGCATAATCTGCTGCACCTGGTCAGAGATTCGATAGGGTGTTCGCCGTAGTGGGGCGTGGTTCCCGGTGTCCACCTCGTGGACGGCTAACTCAGTCCGTCCAGGCCGGTTGGAGAACACGACCCGGAAGGGTTCCAGTGTGGTTTGCAACTGCAACCGCTGTGGTTCATCTAGCGAGGCGCTTACCTCCACGTCCTCAATGGACCCACGGGCCTTGGCTTGGGCCAGCATGTCCAGGAGGGCGTCTTCCTCCCCGTCTTCGGGTGCGCTGCAGACCGGTAGGATGAAAGGTTCACGTTCGTGATGAGCCTTCATCATGTTGACGTGAAAGGCCTTTCGCCTACCCCGAGTGTGGTCAAGGGTGACCACGTAGGTGACCGGGTTGAGCTGTTGGTGGACGACGTACGGGCCCTCCCAGGCTGCCTGAAGCTTATCCGTTGGTACCGGAACCAGCACCCACACCTTTTGACCCACGTGGTAAGTCCGCTCCCGGGCGTTCTGGTCGTACCAGTGCTTCTGATCAGCCTGAGCCTGCGTCATGTTGTCATGCACCAACTGCGTCAAGGTCTGCATCTTGTCACGGAAGCGCATGACATACTCCACTATGGACACTTCAGAAGGGTTCGGCTCCTCTTCCCAGGATTCTCTTACCAACCCAAGGGGTCCCCGGACTCGCCTGCCGTACAGGAGCTCGAAGGGTGAGAACCCCGTCGAGGCCTGCGGAACCTCTCTGTAAGCGAATAGCAGGTGTGGGAGGTACCGCTCCCAGTCGCGCCCTTGTGTCTCAACCAGCATGCGTAGCATCTGTTTGAGGGTACCATTGAAGCGTTCACACAAGCCATTGGTCTGTGGGTGATACGCACTCGATACCAGGTGCTTCACCTGCATTTTCTTACAGAGAGCCTCCATTAGGTGAGACATAAATTGGGTCCCTCGATCAGTAAGCATTTCCCTGGTAAATCCTACACGTGAAAAGATGGCCAACAGGGCATCCGCCACCTTATCTGCCCTAATTGACGACAGAGCTACTGCCTCTGGGTACCGGGTAGCGTAGTCTACCACAGTAAGAATATATTGCTTTCCAGAGCTGCTGGTGACGGCCAGCGGGCCCACAATGTCCACCGCAATCCTCTGGAAAGGCTCCTCTATCACTGGCAAAGGGATCAGGGGAGCCTTAAGAGCAGGCCCCGCCTTCCCCACTCTTTGGCAGGTGACACAAGAGCGGCAGTAGTTTGACACATCTGTCCCCATCTTAGGCCAATAGAAGTGTTGAGACAGCCGGGCCTTAGTTTTGCTGATCCCCAAGTGTCCAGCTAGCGGGATCTCATGGGCAATCCGCAACAACTCACCCCGGAATTGCTGCGGGACGACCAGCTGTCTTTCCCTCAACCACTCCTTTTGTGATTCTCCGGGTACTGTCTCCCGGTACAACCTTCCTCCTTCCCAGAACACCTTCTCCTTATCAGTCTCGGAGAAGCGCGTCCCGGCGAGTTGTCTCAAACTCTCTAGGCTCGCATCTGTGTGCAGAGCGGCCTGAAACTCCTGGCTAGGGGAAGCCAAAAGCGATGTCAGGGTCCCTTCCCCACGGGAGCCCTCTGGGACCTGCTCTGGGTCCACCTCTGGGTCAGTCACACTGATGACTGAGGAGGGTCCGGAAGGCAGACAGGTATCTGCGTTCCGGGCACTCTGACTGCGGGTGACAGCAGCTACGTAGGCTGTCTCCCCGGGGATTTCTACAGACCCAACAGCCGACGCTGCTATGGGCTCTACCTCCCCATCCACCCCCATTACCTCAGGAGCATTGCTACTTATGGGCCAGTTACCTTCCTCGGTGGCACTGGTCAATTTCATGGCGTCACCTGTCTCACGGTTCCCATGTATCTCCCCATTTCTTGTAGCACCGACACTTGCCCCTGCTAGGGGTTCCTCAGCCGTCTCACTCCGCAGAGCGACGTGGCTGAGCACTCCTGTACCTATGGACACATCAACTTTTACAGAAACATCATTATCAGATACAGTTGGCACAGGTACAACATTTTCACCATCAATCCTAGGGAAAAAATGGTTAGCAGATGCATCACTACAAGATAAAGCATGGTCAGGTAACACATGCGATTTCCCATCATCATCATCATCATCATCATCCCCAGGGTTAACTTTACCCTCATTAGTAGATTGGGGAGGAGGGTCATCCACGAAGTATGCAACCAACCTCCCCAAATCAGTCCCCAACAAAACATCAGTGGGCAAATTATCAGACAGCCCCACTTCCTTCACCCCGCTCCCAGCACCCCAATCAATAAAAACCCGGGCCATCGGTAAGGGACAGCTGATGCCCCCAATCCCAGTGACAGTTAGGGTTTTCCCCGGAATGATTTCTTCAGGGGCCGCCAGTTCGGGTCGGATGAGGGTTCGTTCAGCCCCGGTGTCCTTGAGGCCTGTAGCAACACGACCTCCCACAGTGACATGCTGTACGTTATCACACCCCCTCCCAACCACACCACCCACCAAAAGAACGGCTGCATTAGGCCCTGGGGCCTGGGATGAGGGGTTCTTCTGCCTGGCTGGACATTGGTGACTGAGGTGTCCAGTCTGCCTGCAGTGGTAACACTGGCGAAGTTCGGTGGTAGGTCTGGTGCTGTTGGCCACGGGGACAGGACCTCTGGTGTGTTGGCTGGCAGGGGTACTGGCGTTGGCTGCAGGCTTACCCCCTCTCCAGCTGGTGGTGACTGGCTTCCGCACTTCCTATCTACGGTTGGCCTCATAGGCATCGGCAATCTGCGCTGCTTTCGTCACGTCTTTGGGTTCTCTGTCCATCACAAACTGTCGCACCTCAGTTGGGCAAAGACGGAAGAACTGGTCTTTGATCATCAGGTCTCGCAGCTGTACAAAGGTGGTCACTGACAGTCCTTGGGTCCACTGGTCAAAGTGGGTCCCCAGTCCATGCACCACATCACTGTAACTGTCGTGTGGGCCACGTTGGAGGGTCCGAAACTTTTTACGGTACACCTCGGGTGTAAGCTGGTACTTGGCTATCAGAGCCTGCTTGATGGCCTCATAGTCACCATCTTGTTCTTGAGGGAGTGCAGCAAACGCCTCCAGGGCTTTTCCTCTCAGCCCTGGTGTCAGGTACCGTGCCCATTCTTGTGTAGGCAGCTGGTACTGTCTGCAGGCTTTCTCAAAGGCCCGCCGAAAAGTGTCCAAGTCCCCATCCTTTTCCATAACAGGAAAGTGGTCGGGCCGGGGCTTTGGTGTCTGAGCGCTGCTGGATTCACGACTTGACTGGGACGACCCCTGCATTTGCAGTTGGGCCATCTGCAGCTGGTACTCCCGCTGCGCTTGGGCCTCTCGCTCGGCTCGGGCCTCTCGCTCGGCTCTCTCTTGGTATTGCTGGATCAGCTGCAGACGTCGGTCCAGGTCATCTGCGGAGCATTGTTGCAGAGCCAGCTGCAGGAGGAGGTCTGCGCCCCCTTGGTTGCCAGTAGGGCCCGTATTCAGTGGTTGGACCTCTACTGCAGCACCATGTTCGCTTGTGCTGGCATCTGCGGCTTCTGGGCTCTGTGAGTGGTCTAGAGCGGCTTCCCATTGCATCAGGGCTGCGACCAGTTCGCTTTTGTTTTTGCTTGCATAGTCAATGTGCTGTGACTTGCATAAGGCAACAAGGGTGTCTCTGGTCTGCTGTTCATAAAAGGCTTCTCCCAGCCCAACCATGGTTGCCAAATAAAAGATAGGATAGAAAAACGAAGAGAAAGGGAAGGGATAATTACCAGTACACAATTGTCTCACAACTAATAAACACTGAGTTCGTTCTCCAAACTTATTTGCGCAGAGTTCTCGCAAGAACTTTCTGCAAGTTTTTAGTGAGAGGAATGATTGCTCAAACCAAATCACTAATGCTCTAATATCCCACCGCCTTGCCACCAATATGTCACAATCCACTCCGTGACTGTCAATATCCCTCAGCCGCTGCCCACAATATGTCACGGATTGGGGTGACTTTAAACCAACAGACGGCTATCACATGTGCAGGGGGCTTATCCCAGGTATCCCTCCACTGCCACAATGTGATGAAAAAACACACACGAGGCTATTGACCTCTTAGTTTACAGCAGGGGCTTATTCTAGGTATCCCACTGCTCTTCAATATACCATGAACTGCAGGGATTTGTGTCTATCCCGCTTACAGTTCCACGTAACACTTGCAGCTCTCTGGCGCCCCCCTTTTCCTCAGGTCAGATTAGGTACTGCACCTGGGGTAATTAGTCGCCAGAAAGGCTGCCTGCTATGTACTGGCTATTGGGCGCACTGCAGCAACGCGATAACTACTCCCACTCAGGCAGGAACAATAATTATCAAGCCGCAGTCGCTACAGGGACCCCCAAAAGCCGGCACACGGTCGCTGCCACCAGCTCCAATTGAACGGGTCTGGAGCAAACCCCAAAAAAAACAGTAGCGTAATTCCCTTCAGAGACAGGGTACGGTTTAGGGCAGGAAGAACGAACTAGTATTAAATAATATACCCCATAAATGATTGTTAGGCAGTGTTTATAAAAATATTTTACAAAGGTGTTACAAATGAGACAATTGCAAATATGTACAAGGTAATTATGAAAATAAAAGGATTAAATGAAGAAACGATAACTCACATGTTCTTAGGTCATAGCATTACAGGCAACCAGACATCCCAATGCATGAGGTACAGCTCTCCAGGTCAGACTCAAAATCTGCCTCCTGAAAGTCTCCCAGCAACTTAAAACCTGCAGTCTGTGACCTCACAGAAAGGGCTGGCTTTTCCAGATCCTCCTACCTCTTCGGTTTCACTAACTGGGCATTAAATATATCTGATGCCCGTATCTTCGCTACAGAACATAAAATAATCGCACCATACCCATCGTTCATCTCGCAGTACCGTGGGCACTCCGACGAGACCAAACAAGTCCTATTTGTCACGCACACTGACTGAGAAATCCCTACTTCTTCACCAGATGGAGCTACATGCCTGTGATTATAGTGATGCGTAGATCCTCCGAGTGTGATTATGACGATATATTTTGGTGTTCGTAACTTAAACGGTTTGCATAATATCTTTCAAAAACAGAACAAAGGATTTTCATGATTCTAGAAGTTTCTCTAACAGTTCCTGCTAACACAAATTTCTCTTGCAGCTATGCTAGTCGTAAATACCTTTCGTCAATAAAACTCCCCCACCAGGCAAGCTCTTCTACACAGACAGATAGAAACACAGGGAAGGAAAGAGAACCAGAGAGAGGGGGGGGGTTTTAGCCCCCGCATGCTAGCAAGAAAACTAACTTATGATATTTCATACCATATCGTGACACCTCCCCCTTTTGGCGTGCGCTACGGCGGCAGGACCTCTCGGTATGCCTCCATGCGCACCTCCGTGGGTTCACCCTGGCGGGAGAGTCCATCTGCATTACCATGCTCTTTGCCCGCTTTGTGTTTAACGGTGAAGTCAAATTGCTGAAGGGCAAGGCTCCAGCGTAGCAACCTGCCGTTGGTTCCACACATGGTGCTTAGCCAGCGCAAAGGGTTGTGGTCGGTCACCACCGTGAAGGTGCGACCGTACAAGTAGGGCTGCAAGCGCTGCAGGGCCCAGACTATGGCCAGGCACTCCTTCTCAATGGTGGAGTAGGCCACTTCCCTCGGCAAAAGTTTCCGGCTCAGGTACAACACGGGGTGCTCTTGGTCCTCCGAGTCAACCTGGCTGAGCACAGCACCAAGGCCAAACTCGCTGGCGTCGGTCTGTACCAAGAACGGTCGACTGCTGTCGACTGCTTTCAACACAGGGGCGTTGCACAGTGCGGTCTTCAACGCCTGGAAGGCCCCCTCACAGCCATCTGTCCAGTTGACGATGTGGGGTAGCTTCTTCCTGGTGAGGTCCGTCAAAGGTTTTGCCAGGCTACTATAGTGCTGCACGAAGCGCCTATAGTACCCTGCAGTGCCCAGGAAGGACATCACCTGTTTCTTGTTCCTGGGAGTGGGCCAGTTCACGATCACGCCCACTTTGTCAGGCTCTGGCTTTAGGGTGTTTCCACCTACCCGGTGCCCCAGGTAGTGAACCTCCCTCATGCCCATCTGGCACTTTCCCGGCTTGATAGTCAGTCCTGCTCGGTGAATTCGCCCGAGCACCTCTTCGAGATGCTGCAGGTGTTCATCCCAGGAGGGACTGAAGATGGCAATGTCATCTAAGTACGCCACAGCGTACTTCTCCAGTCCCTGAAGCAGGAGATTGACCATCCGCTGGAAAGTGGCAGGGGCATTCTTCATGCCGAAGGGCATGACCGTGGACTCGTACAGTCCAAAGGGTGTGATAAAGGCGGACTTCTCCTGCGCCTCGGGGCTCAGGGGAATCTGCCAGTATCCGCGACTCAGATCCATTATTGTCAGGTATTCTGCGCCAGCTAACTTCTCAAGCAGCTCCTCGATGCGCGGCATTGGGTGCGCGTCAGAGGCTGTAATGGCGTTGAGCCCCCTGTAGTCCACGCAGAACCGGGTGGTCCGGTCCTTCTTTGGCACGAGAACTACAGGTGAGGCCCACGCGCTCTTTGACCGTCGAATCACCCCCAGCTGTAACATCTCATTGATCTCCTGGCGCATAATCTGCTGCACCTGGTCAGAGATTCGATAGGGTGTTCGCCGTAGTGGGGCGTGGTTCCCGGTGTCCACCTCGTGGACGGCTAACTCAGTCCGTCCAGGCCGGTTGGAGAACACGACCCGGAAGGGTTCCAGTGTGGTTTGCAACTGCAACCGCTGTGGTTCATCTAGCGAGGCGCTTACCTCCACGTCCTCAATGGACCCACGGGCCTTGGCTTGGGCCAGCATGTCCAGGAGGGCGTCTTCCTCCCCATCTTCGGGTGCGCTGCAGACCGGTAGGATGAAAGGTTCACGTTCGTGATGAGCCTTCATCATGTTGACGTGAAAGGCCTTTCGCCTACCCCGAGTGTGGTCAAGGGTGACCACGTAGGTGACCGGGTTGAGCTGTTGGTGGACGACGTACGGGCCCTCCCAGGCTGCCTGAAGCTTATCCGTTGGTACCGGAACCAGCACCCACACCTTTTGACCCACGTGGTAAGTCCGCTCCCGGGCGTTCTGGTCGTACCAGTGCTTCTGATCAGCCTGAGCCTGCGTCATGTTGTCATGCACCAACTGCGTCAAGGTCTGCATCTTGTCACGGAAGCGCATGACATACTCCACTATGGACACTTCAGAAGGGTTCGGCTCCTCTTCCCAGGATTCTCTTACCAACCCAAGGGGTCCCCGGACTCGCCTGCCGTACAGGAGCTCGAAGGGTGAGAACCCCGTCGAGGCCTGCGGAACCTCTCTGTAAGCGAATAGCAGGTGTGGGAGGTACCGCTCCCAGTCGCGCCCTTGTGTCTCAACCAGCATGCGTAGCATCTGTTTGAGGGTACCATTGAAGCGTTCACACAAGCCATTGGTCTGTGGGTGATACGCACTCGATACCAGGTGCTTCACCTGCATTTTCTTACAGAGAGCCTCCATTAGGTGAGACATAAATTGGGTCCCTCGATCAGTAAGCATTTCCCTGGGAAATCCTACACGTGAAAAGATGGCCAACAGGGCATCCGCCACCTTATCTGCCCTAATTGACGACAGAGCTACTGCCTCTGGGTACCGGGTAGCGTAGTCTACCACAGTAAGAATATATTGCTTTCCAGAGCTGCTGGTGACGGCCAGCGGGCCCACAATGTCCACCGCAATCCTCTGGAAAGGCTCCTCTATCACTGGCAAAGGGATCAGGGGAGCCTTAAGAGCAGGCCCCGCCTTCCCCACTCTTTGGCAGGTGACACAAGAGCGGCAGTAGTTTGACACATCTGTCCCCATCTTAGGCCAATAGAAGTGTTGAGACAGCCGGGCCTTAGTTTTGCTGATCCCCAAGTGTCCAGCTAGCGGGATCTCATGGGCAATCCGCAACAACTCACCCCGGAATTGCTGCGGGACGACCAGCTGTCTTTCCCTCAACCACTCCTTTTGTGATTCTCCGGGTACTGTCTCCCGGTACAACCTTCCTCCTTCCCAGAACACCTTCTCCTTATCAGTCTCGGAGAAGCGCGTCTCGGCGAGTTGTCTCAAACTCTCTAGGCTCGCATCTGTGTGCAGAGCGGCCTGAAACTCCTGGCTAGGGGAAGCCAAAAGCGATGTCAGGGTCCCTTCCCCACGGGAGCCCTCTGGGACCTGCTCTGGGTCCACCTCTGGTTCAGTCACACTGATGACTGAGGAGGGTCCGGAAGGCAGACAGGTATCTGCGTTCCGGGCACTCTGACTGCGGGTGACAGCAGCTACGTAGGCTGTCTCCCCGGGGATTTCTACAGACCCAACAGCCGACGCTGCTATGGGCTCTACCTCCCCATCCACCCCCATTACCTCAGGAGCATTGCTACTTATGGGCCAGTTACCTTCCTCGGTGGCACTGGTCAATTTCATGGCGTCACCTGTCTCACGGTTCCCATGTATCTCCCCATTTCTTGTAGCACCGACACTTGCCCCTGCTAGGGGTTCCTCAGCCGTCTCACTCCGCAGAGCGACGTGGCTGAGCACTCCTGTACCTATGGACACATCAACTTTTACAGAAACATCATTATCAGATACAGTTGGCACAGGTACAACATTTTCACCATCAATCCTAGGGAAAAAATGGTTAGCAGATGCATCACTACAAGATAAAGCATGGTCAGGTAACACATGCGATTTCCCATCATCATCATCATCATCATCATCCCCAGGGTTAACTTTACCCTCATTAGTAGATTGGGGAGGAGGGTCATCCACGAAGTATGCAACCAACCTCCCCAAATCAGTCCCCAACAAAACATCAGTGGGCAAATTATCAGACAGCCCCACTTCCTTCACCCCGCTCCCAGCACCCCAATCAATAAAAACCCGGGCCATCGGTAAGGGACAGCTGATGCCCCCAATCCCAGTGACAGTTAGGGTTTTCCCCGGAATGATTTCTTCAGGGGCCGCCAGTTCGGGTCGGATGAGGGTTCGTTCAGCCCCGGTGTCCTTGAGGCCTGTAGCAACACGACCTCCCACAGTGACATGCTGTACGTTATCACACCCCCTCCCAACCACACCACCCACCAAAAGAACGGCTGCATTAGGCCCTGGGGCCTGGGATGAGGGGTTCTTCTGCCTGGCTGGACATTGGTGACTGAGGTGTCCAGTCTGCCTGCAGTGGTAACACTGGCGAAGTTCGGTGGTAGGTCTGGTGCTGTTGGCCACGGGGACAGGACCTCTGGTGTGTTGGCTGGCAGGGGTACTGGCGTTGGCTGCAGGCTTACCCCCTCTCCAGCTGGTGGTGACTGGCTTCCGCACTTCCGATCTACGGTTGGCCTCATAGGCATCGGCAATCTGCGCTGCTTTCGTCACGTCTTTGGGTTCTCTGTCCATCACAAACTGTCGCACCTCAGTTGGGCAAAGACGGAAGAACTGGTCTTTGATCATCAGGTCTCGCAGCTGTACAAAGGTGGTCACTGACAGTCCTTGGGTCCACTGGTCAAAGTGGGTCCCCAGTCCATGCACCACATCACTGTAACTGTCGTGTGGGCCACGTTGGAGGGTCCGAAACTTTTTACGGTACACCTCGGGTGTAAGCTGGTACTTGGCTATCAGAGCCTGCTTGATGGCCTCATAGTCACCATCTTGTTCTTGAGGGAGTGCAGCAAACGCCTCCAGGGCTTTTCCTCTCAGCCCTGGTGTCAGGTACCGTGCCCATTCTTGTGTAGGCAGCTGGTACTGTCTGCAGGCTTTCTCAAAGGCCCGCCGAAAAGTGTCCAAGTCCCCATCCTTTTCCATAACAGGAAAGTGGTCGGGCCGGGGCTTTGGTGTCTGAGCGCTGCTGGATTCACGACTTGACTGGGACGACCCCTGCATTTGCAGTTGGGCCATCTGCAGCTGGTACTCCCGCTGCGCTTGGGCCTCTCGCTCGGCTCGGGCCTCTCGCTCGGCTCTCTCTTGGTATTGCTGGATCAGCTGCAGACGTCGGTCCAGGTCATCTGCGGAGCATTGTTGCAGAGCCAGCTGCAGGAGGAGGTCTGCGCCCCCTTGGTTTCCAGTAGGGCCCGTATTCAGTGGTTGGACCTCTACTGCAGCACCATGTTCGCTTGTGCTGGCATCTGCGGCTTCTGGGCTCTGTGAGTGGTCTAGAGCGGCTTCCCATTGCATCAGGGCTGCGACCAGTTCGCTTTTGTTTTTGCTTGCATAGTCAATGTGCTGTGACTTGCATAAGGCAACAAGGGTGTCTCTGGTCTGCTGTTCATAAAAGGCTTCTCCCAGCCCAACCATGGTTGCCAAATAAAAGATAGGATAGAAAAACGAAGAGAAAGGGAAGGGATAATTACCAGTACACAATTGTCTCACAACTAATAAACACTGAGTTCGTTCTCCAAACTTATTTGCGCAGAGTTCTCGCAAGAACTTTCTGCAAGTTTTTAGTGAGAGGAATGATTGCTCAAACCAAATCACTAATGCTCTAATATCCCACCGCCTTGCCACCAATATGTCACGATCCACTCCGTGACTGTCAATATCCCTCAGCCGCTGCCCACAATATGTCACGGATTGGGGTGACTTTAAACCAACAGACGGCTATCACATGTGCAGGGGGCTTATCCCAGGTATCCCTCCACTGCCACAATGTGATGAAAAAACACACACGAGGCTATTGACCTCTTAGTTTACAGCAGGGGCTTATTCTAGGTATCCCACTGCTCTTCAATATACCATGAACTGCAGGGATTTGTGTCTATCCCGCTTACAGTTCCACGTAACACTTGCAGCTCTCTGGCGCCCCCCTTTTCCTCAGGTCAGATTAGGTACTGCACCTGGGGTAATTAGTCGCCAGAAAGGCTGCCTGCTATGTACTGGCTATTGGGCGCACTGCAGCAACGCGATAACTACTCCCACTCAGGCAGGAACAATAATTATCAAGCCGCAGTCGCTACAGGGACCCCCAAAAGCCGGCACACGGTCGCTGCCACCAGCTCCAATTGAACGGGTCTGGAGCAAACCCCCAAAAAAACAGTAGCGTAATTCCCTTCAGAGACAGGGTACGGTTTAGGGCAGGAAGAACGAACTAGTATTAAATAATATACCCCATAAATGATTGTTAGGCAGTGTTTATAAAAATATTTTACAAAGGTGTTACAAATGAGACAATTGCAAATATGTACAAGGTAATTATGAAAATAAAAGGATTAAATGAAGAAACGATAACTCACATGTTCTTAGGTCATAGCATTACAGGCAACCAGACATCCCAATGCATGAGGTACAGCTCTCCAGGTCAGACTCAAAATCTGCCTCCTGAAAGTCTCCCAGCAACTTAAAACCTGCAGTCTGTGACCTCACAGAAAGGGCTGGCTTTTCCAGATCCTCCTACCTCTTCGGTTTCACTAACTGGGCATTAAATATATCTGATGCCCGTATCTTCGCTACACAACATAAAATAATCGCACCATACCCATCGTTCATCTCGCAGTACCGTGGGCACTCCGACGAGACCAAACAAGTCCTATTTGTCACGCACACTGACTGAGAAATCCCTACTTCTTCACCAGATGGAGCTACATGCCTGTGATTATAGTGATGCGTAGATCCTCCGAGTGTGATTATGACGATATATTTTGGTGTTCGTAACTTAAACGGTTTGCATAATATCTTTCAAAAACAGAACAAAGGATTTTCATGATTCTAGAAGTTTCTCTAACAGTTCCTGCTAACACAAATTTCTCTTGCAGCTATGCTAGTCGTAAATACCTTTCGTCAATAAAACTCCCCCACCAGGCAAGCTCTTCTACACAGACAGATAGAAACACAGGGAAGGAAAGAGAACCAGAGAGAGGGGGGGGGGTTTTAGCCCCCGCATGCTAGCAAGAAAACTAACTTATGATATTTCATACCATATCGTGACACCGCTCTCCTACATACAGTCCAGGTAATGACATCACTGCTCTCCTACATACAGTCCAGGTAATGACATCACTGCTCTCCAACATACAGTCCATGTAATGACATCACTGCTCTCCTACCTACAGTCCATGTAATGACATCACCGCTCTCCTACATACAGTCCAGGTAATGACATCACTGCTCTCCTACACACAGTCCATGTAATGACTTCACTGCTCTCCTACCTACAGTCCAGGTAATGACATCACTGCTCTCCTACATACAGTCCATGTAATGACATCACTGCTCTCCTACATACAGTCCATGTAATGACATCACTGCTCTCCTACCTACAGTCCAGGTAATGACATCACTGCTCTCCTACATACAGTCAGGTAATGACATCACTGCTCTCCTACCTACAGTCCAGGTAATGACATCACTGCTCTCCTACATACAGTCCATGTAATGACATCACTGCTCTTCTACCTACAGTCCAGGCAATGACATCACCGCTCTCCTACATACAGTCCGGTAATGACATCACTGCTCTCCTACCTACAGTCCAGGTAGTGACATCACTGCTCTCCTACACACAGTCCAGGTAATGACATCACTGCTCTCCTACATACAGTCCATGTAATGACATCACTGCTCTCCTACATAGAGTCCAGGTAAAGACATCACCGCTCTCCTACATACAGTCCATGTAATGACATCACTGCTCTTCTACCTACAGTCCAGGTAATGACATCACCGCTCTCCTACATACAGTCAGGTAATGACATCACTGCTCTCCTACCTACAGTCCAGGTAATGACATCACTGCTCTCCTACATATAGTCCATGTAATGACATCACTGCTCTCCTACCTACAGTCCAGGTAATGACATCACTGCTCTCCTACATACATTCCATGTAATGACATCACTTCTCTCCTACATACAGTCCATTTAATGACATCACTTCTCTCCTACATACAGTCCATGTAATGACATCACTGCTCTCCTACATACAGTCCAGGTAATGACATCACTGCTCTCCTACATACAGTCCATGTAATGACATCACTGCTCTCCTACATACAGGCCAGGTAATGACATCACTGCTCTCCTACCTACAGTCCAGGTAATGACATCACTGCTCTCCTAAATACAGTCCATGTAATGACATCACTGCTCTCCTACATACAGTCCATGTAATGACATCACTGCTCTCCTACCTAAAGTCCAGGTAATGACATCACTGCTCTCCTACATACAGTCAGGTAATGACATCACTGCTCTCCTACCTACAGTCCATGTAATGACATCACTGCTCTTCTACCTACAGTCCAGGTAATGACATCACTGCTCTCCTACATACAGTCCATGTAATGACATCACTGCTCTCCTACATACAGTCCATGTAATGACACCTTTGCTCTCCTACATACAGTCCATGTAATGACATCACTGCTCTTCTACCTACAGTCCAGGTAATGACATCACTGCTCTCCTACATACAGTCCATGTAATGACATCACTGCTCTCCTACATACAGTCCATGTAATGACATCTCTGCTCTCCTACATACAGTCCATGTAATGACATCACTGCTCTCCTACATACAGTCCAGGTAATGACATCACCTCTCTCCTATATACAGTCCAGGTAATGACATCACTGCTCTCCTACATACAGTCCATGTAATGACATCACTGCTCTTCTACCAACAGTCCAGGTAATGACATCACTGCTCTCCTACCTACAGTCCAGGTAATGACATCACTGCACTCCTACCTACAGTCCATGTAATGACATCACTGCTCTCCTACATACAGTCCATGTAATGACATCTCTGCTCTCCTACATACAGTCCATGTAATGACATCACTGCTCTCCTACATACAGTCCAGGTAATGACATCACCTCTCTCCTATATACAGTCCAGGTAATGACATCACTGCTCTCCTACATACAGTCCATGTAATGACATCACTGCTCTCCTACCTACAGTCCATGTAATGACATCACTGCTCTCCTACATACAGTCCATGTAATGACATCACTGCTCTCCAACATACAGTCCATGTAATGACATCACTGCTCTCCTACCTACAGTCCAGGTAATGACATCACCGCTCTCCTACATACAGTCCAGGTAATGACATCACTGCTCTCCTACATACAGTCCAGGTAATGACATCACTGCTCTCCTACATACAGTCAGGTAATGACATCACTGCTCTCCTACATACAATCAGGTAATGACATCACCGCTCTCCTATATACAGTCCATGTAATGACATCACTGCTCTCCTACATACAGTCCAGGTAATGACATCACTCCTCTCCAACATACAGTCCATGTAATGACATCACTGCTCTCCTACCTACAGTCCATGTAATGACATCACCGCTCTCCTACATACAGTCCAGGTAATGACATCACTGCTCTCCTACATACAGTCCATGTAATGACATCACTGCTCTTCTACCAACAGTCCAGGTAATGACATCACTGCTCTCCTACCTACAGTCCAGGTAATGATATCACTGCTCTCCTACCTACAGTCCATATAAGGACATCACTGCTCTCCTACATACAGTCCATGTAATGACATCACTGCTCTCCTACCTACAGTCCATGTAATGACATCACTGCTCTCCTACATACAGTCCAGGTAATGACATCACTGCTCTCCAACATACAGTCCATGTAATGACATCACTGCTCTCCTACCTACAGTCCATGTAATGACATCACCGCTCTCCTACATACAGTCCAGGTAATGACATCACTGCTCTCCTACACACAGTCCATGTAATGACTTCACTGCTCTCCTACCTACAGTCCAGGTAATGACATCACTGCTCTCCTACATACAGTCCATGTAATGACATCACTGCTCTCCTACATACAGTCCATGTAATGACATCACTGCTCTCCTACCTACAGTCCAGGTAATGACATCACTGCTCTCCTACATACAGTCAGGTAATGACATCACTGCTCTCCTACCTACAGTCCAGGTAATGACATCACTGCTCTCCTACATACAGTCCATGTAATGACATCACTGCTCTTCTACCTACAGTCCAGGCAATGACATCACCGCTCTCCTACATACAGTCCGGTAATGACATCACTGCTCTCCTACCTACAGTCCAGGTAGTGACATCACTGCTCTCCTACACACAGTCCAGGTAATGACATCACTGCTCTCCTACATACAGTCAGGTAATGACATCACTGCTCTCCTACCTACAGTCCATGTAATGACATCACTGCTCTTCTACCTACAGTCCAGGTAATGACATCACCGCTCTCCTACATACAGTCAGGTAATGACATCACTGCTCTCCTACCTACAGTCCAGGTAATGACATCACTGCTCTCCTACATATAGTCCATGTAATGACATCACTGCTCTCCTACCTACAGTCCAGGTAATGACATCACTGCTCTCCTACATACATTCCATGTAATGACATCACCGCTCTCCTACATACAGTCCAGGTAATGACATCACTGCTCTCCTACCTACAGTCCAGGTAATGACATCACTGCTCTCCTACCTACAGTCCAGGTAATGACATCACTGCTCTCCTACATACAGTCCATGTAATGACATCACTGCTCTTCTACCTACAGTCCAGGCAATGACATCACCGCTCTCCTACATACAGTCCGGTAATGACATCACTGCTCTCCTACCTACAGTCCAGGTAGTGACATCACTGCTCTCCTACACACAGTCCAGGTAATGACATCACTGCTCTCCTACATACAGTCCATGTAATGACATCACTGCTCTCCTACATAGAGTCCAGGTAAAGACATCACCGCTCTCCTACATACAGTCCATGTAATGACATCACTGCTCTTCTACCTACAGTCCAGGTAATGACATCACCGCTCTCCTACATACAGTCAGGTAATGACATCACTGCTCTCCTACCTACAGTCCAGGTAATGACATCACTGCTCTCCTACATATAGTCCATGTAATGACATCACTGCTCTCCTACCTACAGTCCAGGTAATGACATCACTGCTCTCCTACATACATTCCATGTAATGACATCACTTCTCTCCTACATACAGTCCATTTAATGACATCACTTCTCTCCTACATACAGTCCATGTAATGACATCACTGCTCTCCTACATACAGTCCAGGTAATGACATCACTGCTCTCCTACATACAGTCCATGTAATGACATCACTGCTCTCCTACATACAGGCCAGGTAATGACATCACTGCTCTCCTACCTACAGTCCAGGTAATGACATCACTGCTCTCCTAAATACAGTCCATGTAATGACATCACTGCTCTCCTACATACAGTCCATGTAATGACATCACTGCTCTCCTACCTAAAGTCCAGGTAATGACATCACTGCTCTCCTACATACAGTCAGGTAATGACATCACTGCTCTCCTACCTACAGTCCATGTAATGACATCACTGCTCTTCTACCTACAGTCCAGGTAATGACATCACTGCTCTCCTACATACAGTCCATGTAATGACATCACTGCTCTCCTACATACAGTCCATGTAATGACACCTTTGCTCTCCTACATACAGTCCATGTAATGACATCACTGCTCTTCTACCTACAGTCCAGGTAATGACATCACTGCTCTCCTACATACAGTCCATGTAATGACATCACTGCTCTCCTACATACAGTCCATGTAATGACATCTCTGCTCTCCTACATACAGTCCATGTAATGACATCACTGCTCTCCTACATACAGTCCAGGTAATGACATCACCTCTCTCCTATATACAGTCCAGGTAATGACATCACTGCTCTCCTACATACAGTCCATGTAATGACATCACTGCTCTTCTACCAACAGTCCAGGTAATGACATCACTGCTCTCCTACCTACAGTCCAGGTAATGACATCACTGCACTCCTACCTACAGTCCATGTAATGACATCACTGCTCTCCTACATACAGTCCATGTAATGACATCTCTGCTCTCCTACATACAGTCCATGTAATGACATCACTGCTCTTCTACCAACAGTCCAGGTAATGACATCACTGCTCTTCTACCAACAGTCCAGGTAATGACATCACTGCTCTCCTACATACAGTCCAGGTAATGACATCACCTCTCTCCTATATACAGTCCAGGTAATGACATCACTGCTCTCCTACATACAGTCCATGTAATGACATCACTGCTCTTCTACCAACAGTCCAGGTAATGACATCACTGCTCTCCTACCTACAGTCCAGGTAATGACATCACTGCACTCCTACCTACAGTCCATGTAATGACATCACTGCTCTCCTACATACAGTCCATGTAATGACATCTCTGCTCTCCTACATACAGTCCATGTAATGACATCACTGCTCTCCTACATACAGTCCAGGTAATGACATCACCTCTCTCCTATATACAGTCCAGGTAATGACATCACTGCTCTCCTACATACAGTCCATGTAATGACATCACTGCTCTCCTACATACAGTCCATGTAATGACATCACCGCTCTCCTATATACAGTCCATGTAATGACATCTCTGCTCTCCTACCTACAGTCCATGTAATGACATCACTGCTCTCCTACATACAGTCCATGTAATGACATCACTGCTCTCCTACATACAGTCCATGTAATGACATCACTGCTCTCCTACATACAGTCCATGTAATGACATCACTGCTCTCCTACACACAGTCCAGGTAATGACATCACTGCTCTCCTACAAACAGTCCATGTAATGACATCACTGCTCTCCTACATACAGTCGATGTAATGACATCACTGCTCTCCTACATACAGTCCATGTAATGACATCACTGCTCTCCTACCTACAGTCCATGTAATGACATCACCGCTCTCCTACATACAGTCCAGGTAATGACATCACTGCTCTCCTACACACAGTCCATGTAATGACTTCACTGCTCTCCTACCTACAGTCCAGGTAATGACATCACTGCTCTCCTACATACAGTCCATGTAATGACATCACTGCTCTCCTACATACAGTCCATGTAATGACATCACTGCTCTCCTACCTACAGTCCAGGTAATGACATCACTGCTCTCCTACATACAGTCAGGTAATGACATCACTGCTCTCCTACCTACAGTCCAGGTAATGACATCACTGCTCTCCTACATACAGTCCATGTAATGACATCACTGCTCTTCTACCTACAGTCCAGGTAATGACATCACCGCTCTCCTACATACAGTCCGGTAATGACATCACTGCTCTCCTACCTACAGTCCAGGTAGTGACATCACTGCTCTTCTACACACAGTCCAGGTAATGACATCACTGCTCTCCTACATACAGTCCATGTAATGACATCACTGCTCTCCTACATAGAGTCCAGGTAAAGACATCACCGCTCTCCTACATACAGTCCATGTAATGACATCACTGCTGTTCTACCTACAGTCCAGGTAATGACATCACCGCTCTCCTACATACAGTCAGGTAATGACATCACTGCTCTCCTACCTACAGTCCAGGTAATGACATCACTGCTCTCCTACATACAGTCCATGTAATGACATCACTGCTCTCCTACCTACAGTCCAGGTAATGACATCACTGCTGTCCTACATACATTCCATGTAATGACATCACTTCTCTCCTACATACAGTCCATTTAATGACATCACTTCTCTCCTACATACAGTCCATGTAATGACATCACTGCTCTCCTACATACAGTCCAGGTAATGACATCACTGCTCTCCTACATACAGTCCATGTAATGACATCACTGCTCTCCTACATACAGGCCAGGTAATGACATCACTGCTCTCCTACCTACAGTCCAGGTAATGACATCACTGCTCTCCTACATACAGTCCATGTAATGACATCACTGCTCTCCTACCTAAAGTCCAGGTAATGATATCACTGCTCTCCTACATACAGTCAGGTAATGACATCACTGCTCTCCTACCTACAGTCCATGTAATGACATCACTGCTCTTCTACCTACAGTCCAGGTAATGACATCACTGCTCTCCTACATACAGTCCATGTAATGACATCACTGCTCTCCTACATACAGTCCAGGTAATGACATCACCGCTCTCCTACATACAGTCAGGTAATGACATCACTGCTCTCCTACCTACAGTCCAGGTAATGATATCACTGCTCTCCTACCTACAGTCCATATAAGGACATCACTGCTCTCCTACATACAGTCCATGTAATGACATCACTGCTCTCCTACCTACAGTCCATGTAATGACATCACTGCTCTCCTACATACAGTCCAGGTAATGACATCACTGCTCTCCAACATACAGTCCATGTAATGACATCACCGCTCTCCTACATACAGTCAGGTAATGACATCACTGCTCTCCTACCTACAGTCCAGGTAATGACATCACTGCTCTCCTACATATAGTCCATGTAATGACATCACTGCTCTCCTACCTACAGTCCAGGTAATGACATCACTGCTCTCCTACATACATTCCATGTAATGACATCACCGCTCTCCTACATACAGTCCAGGTAATGACATCACTGCTCTCCTACCTACAGTCCAGGTAATGACATCACTGCTCTCCTACCTACAGTCCAGGTAATGACATCACTGCTCTCCTACATACAGTCCATGTAATGACATCACTGCTCTTCTACCTACAGTCCAGGCAATGACATCACCGCTCTCCTACATACAGTCCGGTAATGACATCACTGCTCTCCTACCTACAGTCCAGGTAGTGACATCACTGCTCTCCTACACACAGTCCAGGTAATGACATCACTGCTCTCCTACATACAGTCCATGTAATGACATCACTGCTCTCCTACATAGAGTCCAGGTAAAGACATCACCGCTCTCCTACATACAGTCCATGTAATGACATCACTGCTCTTCTACCTACAGTCCAGGTAATGACATCACCGCTCTCCTACATACAGTCAGGTAATGACATCACTGCTCTCCTACCTACAGTCCAGGTAATGACATCACTGCTCTCCTACATATAGTCCATGTAATGACATCACTGCTCTCCTACCTACAGTCCAGGTAATGACATCACTGCTCTCCTACATACATTCCATGTAATGACATCACTTCTCTCCTACATACAGTCCATTTAATGACATCACTTCTCTCCTACATACAGTCCATGTAATGACATCACTGCTCTCCTACATACAGTCCAGGTAATGACATCACTGCTCTCCTACATACAGTCCATGTAATGACATCACTGCTCTCCTACATACAGGCCAGGTAATGACATCACTGCTCTCCTACCTACAGTCCAGGTAATGACATCACTGCTCTCCTAAATACAGTCCATGTAATGACATCACTGCTCTCCTACATACAGTCCATGTAATGACATCACTGCTCTCCTACCTAAAGTCCAGGTAATGACATCACTGCTCTCCTACATACAGTCAGGTAATGACATCACTGCTCTCCTACCTACAGTCCATGTAATGACATCACTGCTCTTCTACCTACAGTCCAGGTAATGACATCACTGCTCTCCTACATACAGTCCATGTAATGACATCACTGCTCTCCTACATACAGTCCATGTAATGACACCTTTGCTCTCCTACATACAGTCCATGTAATGACATCACTGCTCTTCTACCTACAGTCCAGGTAATGACATCACTGCTCTCCTACATACAGTCCATGTAATGACATCACTGCTCTCCTACATACAGTCCATGTAATGACATCTCTGCTCTCCTACATACAGTCCATGTAATGACATCACTGCTCTCCTACATACAGTCCAGGTAATGACATCACCTCTCTCCTATATACAGTCCAGGTAATGACATCACTGCTCTCCTACATACAGTCCATGTAATGACATCACTGCTCTTCTACCAACAGTCCAGGTAATGACATCACTGCTCTCCTACCTACAGTCCAGGTAATGACATCACTGCACTCCTACCTACAGTCCATGTAATGACATCACTGCTCTCCTACATACAGTCCATGTAATGACATCTCTGCTCTCCTACATACAGTCCATGTAATGACATCACTGCTCTTCTACCAACAGTCCAGGTAATGACATCACTGCTCTTCTACCAACAGTCCAGGTAATGACATCACTGCTCTCCTACATACAGTCCAGGTAATGACATCACCTCTCTCCTATATACAGTCCAGGTAATGACATCACTGCTCTCCTACATACAGTCCATGTAATGACATCACTGCTCTTCTACCAACAGTCCAGGTAATGACATCACTGCTCTCCTACCTACAGTCCAGGTAATGACATCACTGCACTCCTACCTACAGTCCATGTAATGACATCACTGCTCTCCTACATACAGTCCATGTAATGACATCTCTGCTCTCCTACATACAGTCCATGTAATGACATCACTGCTCTCCTACATACAGTCCAGGTAATGACATCACCTCTCTCCTATATACAGTCCAGGTAATGACATCACTGCTCTCCTACATACAGTCCATGTAATGACATCACTGCTCTCCTACATACAGTCCATGTAATGACATCACCGCTCTCCTATATACAGTCCATGTAATGACATCTCTGCTCTCCTACCTACAGTCCATGTAATGACATCACTGCTCTCCTACATACAGTCCATGTAATGACATCACTGCTCTCCTACATACAGTCCATGTAATGACATCACTGCTCTCCTACATACAGTCCATGTAATGACATCACTGCTCTCCTACACACAGTCCAGGTAATGACATCACTGCTCTCCTACAAACAGTCCATGTAATGACATCACTGCTCTCCTACATACAGTCGATGTAATGACATCACTGCTCTCCTACATACAGTCCATGTAATGACATCACTGCTCTCCTACCTACAGTCCATGTAATGACATCACCGCTCTCCTACATACAGTCCAGGTAATGACATCACTGCTCTCCTACACACAGTCCATGTAATGACTTCACTGCTCTCCTACCTACAGTCCAGGTAATGACATCACTGCTCTCCTACATACAGTCCATGTAATGACATCACTGCTCTCCTACATACAGTCCATGTAATGACATCACTGCTCTCCTACCTACAGTCCAGGTAATGACATCACTGCTCTCCTACATACAGTCAGGTAATGACATCACTGCTCTCCTACCTACAGTCCAGGTAATGACATCACTGCTCTCCTACATACAGTCCATGTAATGACATCACTGCTCTTCTACCTACAGTCCAGGTAATGACATCACCGCTCTCCTACATACAGTCCGGTAATGACATCACTGCTCTCCTACCTACAGTCCAGGTAGTGACATCACTGCTCTCCTACACACAGTCCAGGTAATGACATCACTGCTCTCCTACATACAGTCCATGTAATGACATCACTGCTCTCCTACATAGAGTCCAGGTAAAGACATCACCGCTCTCCTACATACAGTCCATGTAATGACATCACTGCTGTTCTACCTACAGTCCAGGTAATGACATCACCGCTCTCCTACATACAGTCAGGTAATGACATCACTGCTCTCCTACCTACAGTCCAGGTAATGACATCACTGCTCTCCTACATACAGTCCATGTAATGACATCACTGCTCTCCTACCTACAGTCCAGGTAATGACATCACTGCTGTCCTACATACATTCCATGTAATGACATCACTTCTCTCCTACATACAGTCCATTTAATGACATCACTTCTCTCCTACATACAGTCCATGTAATGACATCACTGCTCTCCTACATACAGTCCAGGTAATGACATCACTGCTCTCCTACATACAGTCCATGTAATGACATCACTGCTCTCCTACATACAGGCCAGGTAATGACATCACTGCTCTCCTACCTACAGTCCAGGTAATGACATCACTGCTCTCCTACATACAGTCCATGTAATGACATCACTGCTCTCCTACCTAAAGTCCAGGTAATGATATCACTGCTCTCCTACATACAGTCAGGTAATGACATCACTGCTCTCCTACCTACAGTCCATGTAATGACATCACTGCTCTTCTACCTACAGTCCAGGTAATGACATCACTGCTCTCCTACATACAGTCCATGTAATGACATCACTGCTCTCCTACATACAGTCCAGGTAATGACATCACCGCTCTCCTACATACAGTCAGGTAATGACATCACTGCTCTCCTACCTACAGTCCAGGTAATGATATCACTGCTCTCCTACCTACAGTCCATATAAGGACATCACTGCTCTCCTACATACAGTCCATGTAATGACATCACTGCTCTCCTACCTACAGTCCATGTAATGACATCACTGCTCTCCTACATACAGTCCAGGTAATGACATCACTGCTCTCCAACATACAGTCCATGTAATGACATCACTGCTCTCCTACCTACAGTCCATGTAATGACATCACCGCTCTCCTACATACAGTCCAGGTAATGACATCACTGCTCTCCTACATACAGTCCATGTAATGACATCACTGCTCTCCTACCTACAGTCCAGGTAATGACATCACTGCTCTCCTACATACAGTCCATGTAATGACATCACTGCTCTCCTACATACAGTCCATGTAATCACATCACTGCTCTCCTACCTACAGTCCATGTAATGACATCACTGCTCTCCTACGTACAGTCCAGGTAATGACATCACTGCTCTCCTACATACAGTCCATGTAATGACATCACTGCTCTCCTACCTACAGTCCATGTAATGACATCACTGCTCTCCTACATACAGTCCATGTAATGACATCACTGCTCTCCAACATACAGTCCATGTAATGACATCACTGCTCTCCTACCTACAGTCCAGGTAATGACATCACCGCTCTCCTACATACAGTCCAGGTAATGACATCACTGCTCTCCTACATACAGTCCAGGTAATGACATCACTGCTCTCCTACATACAGTCAGGTAATGACATCACTGCTCTCCTACATACAATCAGGTAATGACATCACCGCTCTCCTATATACAGTCCATGTAATGACATCACTGCTCTCCTACATACAGTCCAGGTAATGACATCACTGCTCTCCAACATACAGTCCATGTAATGACATCACTGCTCTCCTACCTACAGTCCATGTAATGACATCACCGCTCTCCTACATACAGTCCAGGTAATGACATCACTGCTCTCCTACATACAGTCCATGTAATGACATCACTGCTCTTCTACCAACAGTCCAGGTAATGACATCACTGCTCTCCTACCTACAGTCCAGGTAATGATATCACTGCTCTCCTACCTACAGTCCATATAAGGACATCACTGCTCTTCTACATACAGTCCATGTAATGACATCACTGCTCTCCTACCTACAGTCCATGTAATGACATCACTGCTCTCCTACATACAGTCCAGGTAATGACATCACTGCTCTCCAACATACAGTCCATGTAATGACATCACTGCTCTCCTACCTACAGTCCATGTAATGACATCACCGCTCTCCTACATACAGTCCAGGTAATGACATCACTGCTCTCCTACACACAGTCCATGTAATGACTTCACTGCTCTCCTACCTACAGTCCAGGTAATGACATCACTGCTCTCCTACATACAGTCCATGTAATGACATCACTGCTCTCCTACATACAGTCCATGTAATGACATCACTGCTCTCCTACCTACAGTCCAGGTAATGACATCACTGCTCTCCTACATACAGTCAGGTAATGACATCACTGCTCTCCTACCTACAGTCCAGGTAATGACATCACTGCTCTCCTACATACAGTCCATGTAATGACATCACTGCTCTTCTACCTACAGTCCAGGCAATGACATCACCGCTCTCCTACATACAGTCCGGTAATGACATCACTGCTCTCCTACCTACAGTCCAGGTAGTGACATCACTGCTCTCCTACACACAGTCCAGGTAATGACATCACTGCTCTCCTACATACAGTCCATGTAATGACATCACTGCTCTCCTACATAGAGTCCAGGTAAAGACATCACCGCTCTCCTACATACAGTCCATGTAATGACATCACTGCTCTTCTACCTACAGTCCAGGTAATGACATCACCGCTCTCCTACATACAGTCAGGTAATGACATCACTGCTCTCCTACCTACAGTCCAGGTAATGACATCACTGCTCTCCTACATATAGTCCATGTAATGACATCACTGCTCTCCTACCTACAGTCCAGGTAATGACATCACTGCTCTCCTACATACATTCCATGTAATGACATCACTTCTCTCCTACATACAGTCCATTTAATGACATCACTTCTCTCCTACATACAGTCCATGTAATGACATCACTGCTCTCCTACATACAGTCCAGGTAATGACATCACTGCTCTCCTACATACAGTCCATGTAATGACATCACTGCTCTCCTACATACAGGCCAGGTAATGACATCACTGCTCTCCTACCTACAGTCCAGGTAATGACATCACTGCTCTCCTACATACAGTCCATGTAATGACATCACTGCTCTCCTACCTAAAGTCCAGGTAATGATATCACTGCTCTCCTACATACAGTCAGGTAATGACATCACTGCTCTCCTACCTACAGTCCATGTAATGACATCACTGCTCTTCTACCTACAGTCCAGGTAATGACATCACTGCTCTCCTACATACAGTCCATGTAATGACATCACTGCTCTCCTACATACAGTCCAGGTAATGACATCACCGCTCTCCTACATACAGTCAGGTAATGACATCACTGCTCTCCTACCTACAGTCCAGGTAATGATATCACTGCTCTCCTACCTACAGTCCATATAAGGACATCACTGCTCTCCTACATACAGTCCATGTAATGACATCACTGCTCTCCTACCTACAGTCCATGTAATGACATCACTGCTCTCCTACATACAGTCCAGGTAATGACATCACTGCTCTCCAACATACAGTCCATGTAATGACATCACCGCTCTCCTACATACAGTCAGGTAATGACATCACTGCTCTCCTACCTACAGTCCAGGTAATGACATCACTGCTCTCCTACATATAGTCCATGTAATGACATCACTGCTCTCCTACCTACAGTCCAGGTAATGACATCACTGCTCTCCTACATACATTCCATGTAATGACATCACCGCTCTCCTACATACAGTCCAGGTAATGACATCACTGCTCTCCTACCTACAGTCCAGGTAATGACATCACTGCTCTCCTACCTACAGTCCAGGTAATGACATCACTGCTCTCCTACATACAGTCCATGTAATGACATCACTGCTCTTCTACCTACAGTCCAGGCAATGACATCACCGCTCTCCTACATACAGTCCGGTAATGACATCACTGCTCTCCTACCTACAGTCCAGGTAGTGACATCACTGCTCTCCTACACACAGTCCAGGTAATGACATCACTGCTCTCCTACATACAGTCCATGTAATGACATCACTGCTCTCCTACATAGAGTCCAGGTAAAGACATCACCGCTCTCCTACATACAGTCCATGTAATGACATCACTGCTCTTCTACCTACAGTCCAGGTAATGACATCACCGCTCTCCTACATACAGTCAGGTAATGACATCACTGCTCTCCTACCTACAGTCCAGGTAATGACATCACTGCTCTCCTACATATAGTCCATGTAATGACATCACTGCTCTCCTACCTACAGTCCAGGTAATGACATCACTGCTCTCCTACATACATTCCATGTAATGACATCACTTCTCTCCTACATACAGTCCATTTAATGACATCACTTCTCTCCTACATACAGTCCATGTAATGACATCACTGCTCTCCTACATACAGTCCAGGTAATGACATCACTGCTCTCCTACATACAGTCCATGTAATGACATCACTGCTCTCCTACATACAGGCCAGGTAATGACATCACTGCTCTCCTACCTACAGTCCAGGTAATGACATCACTGCTCTCCTAAATACAGTCCATGTAATGACATCACTGCTCTCCTACATACAGTCCATGTAATGACATCACTGCTCTCCTACCTAAAGTCCAGGTAATGACATCACTGCTCTCCTACATACAGTCAGGTAATGACATCACTGCTCTCCTACCTACAGTCCATGTAATGACATCACTGCTCTTCTACCTACAGTCCAGGTAATGACATCACTGCTCTCCTACATACAGTCCATGTAATGACATCACTGCTCTCCTACATACAGTCCATGTAATGACACCTTTGCTCTCCTACATACAGTCCATGTAATGACATCACTGCTCTTCTACCTACAGTCCAGGTAATGACATCACTGCTCTCCTACATACAGTCCATGTAATGACATCACTGCTCTCCTACATACAGTCCATGTAATGACATCTCTGCTCTCCTACATACAGTCCATGTAATGACATCACTGCTCTCCTACATACAGTCCAGGTAATGACATCACCTCTCTCCTATATACAGTCCAGGTAATGACATCACTGCTCTCCTACATACAGTCCATGTAATGACATCACTGCTCTTCTACCAACAGTCCAGGTAATGACATCACTGCTCTCCTACCTACAGTCCAGGTAATGACATCACTGCACTCCTACCTACAGTCCATGTAATGACATCACTGCTCTCCTACATACAGTCCATGTAATGACATCTCTGCTCTCCTACATACAGTCCATGTAATGACATCACTGCTCTTCTACCAACAGTCCAGGTAATGACATCACTGCTCTTCTACCAACAGTCCAGGTAATGACATCACTGCTCTCCTACATACAGTCCAGGTAATGACATCACCTCTCTCCTATATACAGTCCAGGTAATGACATCACTGCTCTCCTACATACAGTCCATGTAATGACATCACTGCTCTTCTACCAACAGTCCAGGTAATGACATCACTGCTCTCCTACCTACAGTCCAGGTAATGACATCACTGCACTCCTACCTACAGTCCATGTAATGACATCACTGCTCTCCTACATACAGTCCATGTAATGACATCTCTGCTCTCCTACATACAGTCCATGTAATGACATCACTGCTCTCCTACATACAGTCCAGGTAATGACATCACCTCTCTCCTATATACAGTCCAGGTAATGACATCACTGCTCTCCTACATACAGTCCATGTAATGACATCACTGCTCTCCTACATACAGTCCATGTAATGACATCACCGCTCTCCTATATACAGTCCATGTAATGACATCTCTGCTCTCCTACCTACAGTCCATGTAATGACATCACTGCTCTCCTACATACAGTCCATGTAATGACATCACTGCTCTCCTACATACAGTCCATGTAATGACATCACTGCTCTCCTACATACAGTCCATGTAATGACATCACTGCTCTCCTACACACAGTCCAGATAATGACATCACTGCTCTCCTACAAACAGTCCATGTAATGACATCACTGCTCTCCTACATACAGTCGATGTAATGACATCACTGCCCTCCTACATACAGTCCATGTAATGACATCACTGCTCTCCTACCTACAGTCCATGTAATGACATCACCGCTCTCCTACATACAGTCCAGGTAATGACATCACTGCTCTCCTACACACAGTCCATGTAATGACTTCACTGCTCTCCTACCTACAGTCCAGGTAATGACATCACTGCTCTCCTACATACAGTCCATGTAATGACATCACTGCTCTCCTACATACAGTCCATGTAATGACATCACTGCTCTCCTACCTACAGTCCAGGTAATGACATCACTGCTCTCCTACATACAGTCAGGTAATGACATCACTGCTCTCCTACCTACAGTCCAGGTAATGACATCACTGCTCTCCTACATACAGTCCATGTAATGACATCACTGCTCTTCTACCTACAGTCCAGGTAATGACATCACCGCTCTCCTACATACAGTCCGGTAATGACATCACTGCTCTCCTACCTACAGTCCAGGTAGTGACATCACTGCTCTCCTACACACAGTCCAGGTAATGACATCACTGCTCTCCTACATACAGTCCATGTAATGACATCACTGCTCTCCTACATAGAGTCCAGGTAAAGACATCACCGCTCTCCTACATACAGTCCATGTAATGACATCACTGCTGTTCTACCTACAGTCCAGGTAATGACATCACCGCTCTCCTACATACAGTCAGGTAATGACATCACTGCTCTCCTACCTACAGTCCAGGTAATGACATCACTGCTCTCCTACATACAGTCCATGTAATGACATCACTGCTCTCCTACCTACAGTCCAGGTAATGACATCACTGCTGTCCTACATACATTCCATGTAATGACATCACTTCTCTCCTACATACAGTCCATTTAATGACATCACTTCTCTCCTACATACAGTCCATGTAATGACATCACTGCTCTCCTACATACAGTCCAGGTAATGACATCACTGCTCTCCTACATACAGTCCATGTAATGACATCACTGCTCTCCTACATACAGGCCAGGTAATGACATCACTGCTCTCCTACCTACAGTCCAGGTAATGACATCACTGCTCTCCTACATACAGTCCATGTAATGACATCACTGCTCTCCTACCTAAAGTCCAGGTAATGATATCACTGCTCTCCTACATACAGTCAGGTAATGACATCACTGCTCTCCTACCTACAGTCCATGTAATGACATCACTGCTCTTCTACCTACAGTCCAGGTAATGACATCACTGCTCTCCTACATACAGTCCATGTAATGACATCACTGCTCTCCTACATACAGTCCAGGTAATGACATCACCGCTCTCCTACATACAGTCAGGTAATGACATCACTGCTCTCCTACCTACAGTCCAGGTAATGATATCACTGCTCTCCTACCTACAGTCCATATAAGGACATCACTGCTCTCCTACATACAGTCCATGTAATGACATCACTGCTCTCCTACCTACAGTCCATGTAATGACATCACTGCTCTCCTACATACAGTCCAGGTAATGACATCACTGCTCTCCAACATACAGTCCATGTAATGACATCACTGCTCTCCTACCTACAGTCCATGTAATGACATCACCGCTCTCCTACATACAGTCCAGGTAATGACATCACTGCTCTCCTACATACAGTCCATGTAATGACATCACTGCTCTCCTACCTACAGTCCAGGTAATGACATCACTGCTCTCCTACATACAGTCCATGTAATGACATCACTGCTCTCCTACATACAGTCCATGTAATCACATCACTGCTCTCCTACCTACAGTCCATGTAATGACATCACTGCTCTCCTACGTACAGTCCAGGTAATGACATCACTGCTCTCCTACATACAGTCCATGTAATGACATCACTGCTCTCCTACCTACAGTCCATGTAATGACATCACTGCTCTCCTACATACAGTCCATGTAATGACATCACTGCTCTCCAACATACAGTCCATGTAATGACATCACTGCTCTCCTACCTACAGTCCAGGTAATGACATCACCGCTCTCCTACATACAGTCCAGGTAATGACATCACTGCTCTCCTACATACAGTCCAGGTAATGACATCACTGCTCTCCTACATACAGTCAGGTAATGACATCACTGCTCTCCTACATACAATCAGGTAATGACATCACCGCTCTCCTATATACAGTCCATGTAATGACATCACTGCTCTCCTACATACAGTCCAGGTAATGACATCACTGCTCTCCAACATACAGTCCATGTAATGACATCACTGCTCTCCTACCTACAGTCCATGTAATGACATCACCGCTCTCCTACATACAGTCCAGGTAATGACATCACTGCTCTCCTACATACAGTCCATGTAATGACATCACTGCTCTTCTACCAACAGTCCAGGTAATGACATCACTGCTCTCCTACCTACAGTCCAGGTAATGATATCACTGCTCTCCTACCTACAGTCCATATAAGGACATCACTGCTCTCCTACATACAGTCCATGTAATGACATCACTGCTCTCCTACCTACAGTCCATGTAATGACATCACTGCTCTCCTACATACAGTCCAGGTAATGACATCACTGCTCTCCAACATACAGTCCATGTAATGACATCACTGCTCTCCTACCTACAGTCCATGTAATGACATCACCGCTCTCCTACATACAGTCCAGGTAATGACATCACTGCTCTCCTACACACAGTCCATGTAATGACTTCACTGCTCTCCTACCTACAGTCCAGGTAATGACATCACTGCTCTCCTACATACAGTCCATGTAATGACATCACTGCTCTCCTACATACAGTCCATGTAATGACATCACTGCTCTCCTACCTACAGTCCAGGTAATGACATCACTGCTCTCCTACATACAGTCAGGTAATGACATCACTGCTCTCCTACCTACAGTCCAGGTAATGACATCACTGCTCTCCTACATACAGTCCATGTAATGACATCACTGCTCTTCTACCTACAGTCCAGGCAATGACATCACCGCTCTCCTACATACAGTCCGGTAATGACATCACTGCTCTCCTACCTACAGTCCAGGTAGTGACATCACTGCTCTCCTACACACAGTCCAGGTAATGACATCACTGCTCTCCTACATACAGTCCATGTAATGACATCACTGCTCTCCTACATAGAGTCCAGGTAAAGACATCACCGCTCTCCTACATACAGTCCATGTAATGACATCACTGCTCTTCTACCTACAGTCCAGGTAATGACATCACCGCTCTCCTACATACAGTCAGGTAATGACATCACTGCTCTCCTACCTACAGTCCAGGTAATGACATCACTGCTCTCCTACATATAGTCCATGTAATGACATCACTGCTCTCCTACCTACAGTCCAGGTAATGACATCACTGCTCTCCTACATACATTCCATGTAATGACATCACTTCTCTCCTACATACAGTCCATTTAATGACATCACTTCTCTCCTACATACAGTCCATGTAATGACATCACTGCTCTCCTACATACAGTCCAGGTAATGACATCACTGCTCTCCTACATACAGTCCATGTAATGACATCACTGCTCTCCTACATACAGGCCAGGTAATGACATCACTGCTCTCCTACCTACAGTCCAGGTAATGACATCACTGCTCTCCTAAATACAGTCCATGTAATGACATCACTGCTCTCCTACATACAGTCCATGTAATGACATCACTGCTCTCCTACCTAAAGTCCAGGTAATGACATCACTGCTCTCCTACATACAGTCAGGTAATGACATCACTGCTCTCCTACCTACAGTCCATGTAATGACATCACTGCTCTTCTACCTACAGTCCAGGTAATGACATCACTGCTCTCCTACATACAGTCCATGTAATGACATCACTGCTCTCCTACATACAGTCCATGTAATGACACCTTTGCTCTCCTACATACAGTCCATGTAATGACATCACTGCTCTTCTACCTACAGTCCAGGTAATGACATCACTGCTCTCCTACATACAGTCCATGTAATGACATCACTGCTCTCCTACATACAGTCCATGTAATGACATCTCTGCTCTCCTACATACAGTCCATGTAATGACATCACTGCTCTCCTACATACAGTCCAGGTAATGACATCACCTCTCTCCTATATACAGTCCAGGTAATGACATCACTGCTCTCCTACATACAGTCCATGTAATGACATCACTGCTCTTCTACCAACAGTCCAGGTAATGACATCACTGCTCTCCTACCTACAGTCCAGGTAATGACATCACTGCACTCCTACCTACAGTCCATGTAATGACATCACTGCTCTCCTACATACAGTCCATGTAATGACATCTCTGCTCTCCTACATACAGTCCATGTAATGACATCACTGCTCTTCTACCAACAGTCCAAGTAATGACATCACTGCTCTTCTACCAACAGTCCAGGTAATGACATCACTGCTCTCCTACATACAGTCCAGGTAATGACATCACCTCTCTCCTATATACAGTCCAGGTAATGACATCACTGCTCTCCTACATACAGTCCATGTAATGACATCACTGCTCTTCTACCAACAGTCCAGGTAATGACATCACTGCTCTCCTACATACATTCCATGTAATGACATCACCGCTCTCCTACATACAGTCCAGGTAATGACATCACTGCTCTCCTACCTACAGTCCAGGTAATGACATCACTGCTCTCCTACCTACAGTCCAGGTAATGACATCACTGCTCTCCTACATACAGTCCATGTAATGACATCACTGCTCTTCTACCTACAGTCCAGGCAATGACATCACCGCTCTCCTACATACAGTCCGGTAATGACATCACTGCTCTCCTACCTACAGTCCAGGTAGTGACATCACTGCTCTCCTACACACAGTCCAGGTAATGACATCACTGCTCTCCTACATACAGTCCATGTAATGACATCACTGCTCTCCTACATAGAGTCCAGGTAAAGACATCACCGCTCTCCTACATACAGTCCATGTAATGACATCACTGCTCTTCTACCTACAGTCCAGGTAATGACATCACCGCTCTCCTACATACAGTCAGGTAATGACATCACTGCTCTCCTACCTACAGTCCAGGTAATGACATCACTGCTCTCCTACATATAGTCCATGTAATGACATCACTGCTCTCCTACCTACAGTCCAGGTAATGACATCACTGCTCTCCTACATACATTCCATGTAATGACATCACTTCTCTCCTACATACAGTCCATTTAATGACATCACTTCTCTCCTACATACAGTCCATGTAATGACATCACTGCTCTCCTACATACAGTCCAGGTAATGACATCACTGCTCTCCTACATACAGTCCATGTAATGACATCACTGCTCTCCTACATACAGGCCAGGTAATGACATCACTGCTCTCCTACCTACAGTCCAGGTAATGACATCACTGCTCTCCTAAATACAGTCCATGTAATGACATCACTGCTCTCCTACATACAGTCCATGTAATGACATCACTGCTCTCCTACCTAAAGTCCAGGTAATGACATCACTGCTCTCCTACATACAGTCAGGTAATGACATCACTGCTCTCCTACCTACAGTCCATGTAATGACATCACTGCTCTTCTACCTACAGTCCAGGTAATGACATCACTGCTCTCCTACATACAGTCCATGTAATGACATCACTGCTCTCCTACATACAGTCCATGTAATGACACCTTTGCTCTCCTACATACAGTCCATGTAATGACATCACTGCTCTTCTACCTACAGTCCAGGTAATGACATCACTGCTCTCCTACATACAGTCCATGTAATGACATCACTGCTCTCCTACATACAGTCCATGTAATGACATCTCTGCTCTCCTACATACAGTCCATGTAATGACATCACTGCTCTCCTACATACAGTCCAGGTAATGACATCACCTCTCTCCTATATACAGTCCAGGTAATGACATCACTGCTCTCCTACATACAGTCCATGTAATGACATCACTGCTCTTCTACCAACAGTCCAGGTAATGACATCACTGCTCTCCTACCTACAGTCCAGGTAATGACATCACTGCACTCCTACCTACAGTCCATGTAATGACATCACTGCTCTCCTACATACAGTCCATGTAATGACATCTCTGCTCTCCTACATACAGTCCATGTAATGACATCACTGCTCTTCTACCAACAGTCCAGGTAATGACATCACTGCTCTTCTACCAACAGTCCAGGTAATGACATCACTGCTCTCCTACATACAGTCCAGGTAATGACATCACCTCTCTCCTATATACAGTCCAGGTAATGACATCACTGCTCTCCTACATACAGTCCATGTAATGACATCACTGCTCTTCTACCAACAGTCCAGGTAATGACATCACTGCTCTCCTACCTACAGTCCAGGTAATGACATCACTGCACTCCTACCTACAGTCCATGTAATGACATCACTGCTCTCCTACATACAGTCCATGTAATGACATCTCTGCTCTCCTACATACAGTCCATGTAATGACATCACTGCTCTCCTACATACAGTCCAGGTAATGACATCACCTCTCTCCTATATACAGTCCAGGTAATGACATCACTGCTCTCCTACATACAGTCCATGTAATGACATCACTGCTCTCCTACATACAGTCCATGTAATGACATCACCGCTCTCCTATATACAGTCCATGTAATGACATCTCTGCTCTCCTACCTACAGTCCATGTAATGACATCACTGCTCTCCTACATACAGTCCATGTAATGACATCACTGCTCTCCTACATACAGTCCATGTAATGACATCACTGCTCTCCTACATACAGTCCATGTAATGACATCACTGCTCTCCTACACACAGTCCAGGTAATGACATCACTGCTCTCCTACAAACAGTCCATGTAATGACATCACTGCTCTCCTACATACAGTCGATGTAATGACATCACTGCTCTCCTACATACAGTCCATGTAATGACATCACTGCTCTCCTACCTACAGTCCATGTAATGACATCACCGCTCTCCTACATACAGTCCAGGTAATGACATCACTGCTCTCCTACACACAGTCCATGTAATGACTTCACTGCTCTCCTACCTACAGTCCAGGTAATGACATCACTGCTCTCCTACATACAGTCCATGTAATGACATCACTGCTCTCCTACATACAGTCCATGTAATGACATCACTGCTCTCCTACCTACAGTCCAGGTAATGACATCACTGCTCTCCTACATACAGTCAGGTAATGACATCACTGCTCTCCTACCTAAAGTCCAGGTAATGACATCACTGCTCTCCTACATACAGTCCATGTAATGACATCACTGCTCTTCTACCTACAGTCCAGGTAATGACATCACCGCTCTCCTACATACAGTCCGGTAATGACATCACTGCTCTCCTACCTACAGTCCAGGTAGTGACATCACTGCTCTCCTACACACAGTCCAGGTAATGACATCACTGCTCTCCTACATACAGTCCATGTAATGACATCACTGCTCTCCTACATAGAGTCCAGGTAAAGACATCACCGCTCTCCTACATACAGTCCATGTAATGACATCACTGCTGTTCTACCTACAGTCCAGGTAATGACATCACCGCTCTCCTACATACAGTCAGGTAATGACATCACTGCTCTCCTACCTACAGTCCAGGTAATGACATCACTGCTCTCCTACATACAGTCCATGTAATGACATCACTGCTCTCCTACCTACAGTCCAGGTAATGACATCACTGCTGTCCTACATACATTCCATGTAATGACATCACTTCTCTCCTACATACAGTCCATTTAATGACATCACTTCTCTCCTACATACAGTCCATGTAATGACATCACTGCTCTCCTACATACAGTCCAGGTAATGACATCACTGCTCTCCTACATACAGTCCATGTAATGACATCACTGCTCTCCTACATACAGGCCAGGTAATGACATCACTGCTCTCCTACCTACAGTCCAGGTAATGACATCACTGCTCTCCTACATACAGTCCATGTAATGACATCACTGCTCTCCTACATAGAGTCCAGGTAAAGACATCACCGCTCTCCTACATACAGTCCATGTAATGACATCACTGCTGTTCTACCTACAGTCCAGGTAATGACATCACCGCTCTCCTACATACAGTCAGGTAATGACATCACTGCTCTCCTACCTACAGTCCAGGTAATGACATCACTGCTCTCCTACATACAGTCCATGTAATGACATCACTGCTCTCCTACCTACAGTCCAGGTAATGACATCACTGCTGTCCTACATACATTCCATGTAATGACATCACTTCTCTCCTACATACAGTCCATTTAATGACATCACTTCTCTCCTACATACAGTCCATGTAATGACATCACTGCTCTCCTACATACAGTCCAGGTAATGACATCACTGCTCTCCTACATACAGTCCATGTAATGACATCACTGCTCTCCTACATACAGGCCAGGTAATGACATCACTGCTCTCCTACCTACAGTCCAGGTAATGACATCACTGCTCTCCTACATACAGTCCATGTAATGACATCACTGCTCTCCTACCTAAAGTCCAGGTAATGATATCACTGCTCTCCTACATACAGTCAGGTAATGACATCACTGCTCTCCTACCTACAGTCCATGTAATGACATCACTGCTCTTCTACCTACAGTCCAGGTAATGACATCACTGCTCTCCTACATACAGTCCATGTAATGACATCACTGCTCTCCTACATACAGTCCAGGTAATGACATCACCACTCTCCTACATACAGTCAGGTAATGACATCACTGCTCTCCTACCTACAGTCCAGGTAATGATATCACTGCTCTCCTACCTACAGTCCATATAAGGACATCACTGCTCTCCTACATACAGTCCATGTAATGACATCACTGCTCTCCTACCTACAGTCCATGTAATGACATCACTGCTCTCCTACATACAGTCCAGGTAATGACATCACTGCTCTCCAACATACAGTCCATGTAATGACATCACTGCTCTCCTACCTACAGTCCATGTAATGACATCACCGCTCTCCTACATACAGTCCAGGTAATGACATCACTGCTCTCCTACATACAGTCCATGTAATGACATCACTGCTCTCCTACCTACAGTCCAGGTAATGACATCACTGCTCTCCTACATACAGTCCATGTAATGACATCACTGCTCTCCTACATACAGTCCATGTAATCACATCACTGCTCTCCTACCTACAGTCCATGTAATGACATCACTGCTCTCCTACGTACAGTCCAGGTAATGACATCACTGCTCTCCTACATACAGTCCATGTAATGACATCACTGCTCTCCTACCTACAGTCCATGTAATGACATCACTGCTCTCCTACATACAGTCCATGTAATGACATCACTGCTCTCCAACATACAGTCCATGTAATGACATCACTGCTCTCCTACCTACAGTCCAGGTAATGACATCACCGCTCTCCTACATACAGTCCAGGTAATGACATCACTGCTCTCCTACATACAGTCCAGGTAATGACATCACTGCTCTCCTACATACAGTCAGGTAATGACATCACTGCTCTCCTACATACAATCAGGTAATGACATCACCGCTCTCCTATATACAGTCCATGTAATGACATCACTGCTCTCCTACATACAGTCCAGGTAATGACATCACTGCTCTCCAACATACAGTCCATGTAATGACATCACTGCTCTCCTACCTACAGTCCATGTAATGACATCACCGCTCTCCTACATACAGTCCAGGTAATGACATCACTGCTCTCCTACATACAGTCCATGTAATGACATCACTGCTCTTCTACCAACAGTCCAGGTAATGACATCACTGCTCTCCTACCTACAGTCCAGGTAATGATATCACTGCTCTCCTACCTACAGTCCATATAAGGACATCACTGCTCTCCTACATACAGTCCATGTAATGACATCACTGCTCTCCTACCTACAGTCCATGTAATGACATCACTGCTCTCCTACATACAGTCCAGGTAATGACATCACTGCTCTCCAACATACAGTCCATGTAATGACATCACTGCTCTCCTACCTACAGTCCATGTAATGACATCACCGCTCTCCTACATACAGTCCAGGTAATGACATCACTGCTCTCCTACACACAGTCCATGTAATGACTTCACTGCTCTCCTACCTACAGTCCAGGTAATGACATCACTGCTCTCCTACATACAGTCCATGTAATGACATCACTGCTCTCCTACATACAGTCCATGTAATGACATCACTGCTCTCCTACCTACAGTCCAGGTAATGACATCACTGCTCTCCTACATACAGTCAGGTAATGACATCACTGCTCTCCTACCTACAGTCCAGGTAATGACATCACTGCTCTCCTACATACAGTCCATGTAATGACATCACTGCTCTTCTACCTACAGTCCAGGCAATGACATCACCGCTCTCCTACATACAGTCCGGTAATGACATCACTGCTCTCCTACCTACAGTCCAGGTAGTGACATCACTGCTCTCCTACACACAGTCCAGGTAATGACATCACTGCTCTCCTACATACAGTCCATGTAATGACATCACTGCTCTCCTACATAGAGTCCAGGTAAAGACATCACCGCTCTCCTACATACAGTCCATGTAATGACATCACTGCTCTTCTACCTACAGTCCAGGTAATGACATCACCGCTCTCCTACATACAGTCAGGTAATGACATCACTGCTCTCCTACCTACAGTCCAGGTAATGACATCACTGCTCTCCTACATATAGTCCATGTAATGACATCACTGCTCTCCTACCTACAGTCCAGGTAATGACATCACTGCTCTCCTACATACATTCCATGTAATGACATCACTTCTCTCCTACATACAGTCCATTTAATGACATCACTTCTCTCCTACATACAGTCCATGTAATGACATCACTGCTCTCCTACATACAGTCCAGGTAATGACATCACTGCTCTCCTACATACAGTCCATGTAATGACATCACTGCTCTCCTACATACAGGCCAGGTAATGACATCACTGCTCTCCTACCTACAGTCCAGGTAATGACATCACTGCTCTCCTAAATACAGTCCATGTAATGACATCACTGCTCTCCTACATACAGTCCATGTAATGACATCACTGCTCTCCTACCTAAAGTCCAGGTAATGACATCACTGCTCTCCTACATACAGTCAGGTAATGACATCACTGCTCTCCTACCTACAGTCCATGTAATGACATCACTGCTCTTCTACCTACAGTCCAGGTAATGACATCACTGCTCTCCTACATACAGTCCATGTAATGACATCACTGCTCTCCTACATACAGTCCATGTAATGACACCTTTGCTCTCCTACATACAGTCCATGTAATGACATCACTGCTCTTCTACCTACAGTCCAGGTAATGACATCACTGCTCTCCTACATACAGTCCATGTAATGACATCACTGCTCTCCTACATACAGTCCATGTAATGACATCTCTGCTCTCCTACATACAGTCCATGTAATGACATCACTGCTCTCCTACATACAGTCCAGGTAATGACATCACCTCTCTCCTATATACAGTCCAGGTAATGACATCACTGCTCTCCTACATACAGTCCATGTAATGACATCACTGCTCTTCTACCAACAGTCCAGGTAATGACATCACTGCTCTCCTACCTACAGTCCAGGTAATGACATCACTGCACTCCTACCTACAGTCCATGTAATGACATCACTGCTCTCCTACATACAGTCCATGTAATGACATCTCTGCTCTCCTACATACAGTCCATGTAATGACATCACTGCTCTTCTACCAACAGTCCAGGTAATGACATCACTGCTCTTCTACCAACAGTCCAGGTAATGACATCACTGCTCTCCTACATACAGTCCAGGTAATGACATCACCTCTCTCCTATATACAGTCCAGGTAATGACATCACTGCTCTCCTACATACAGTCCATGTAATGACATCACTGCTCTTCTACCAACAGTCCAGGTAATGACATCACTGCTCTCCTACCTACAGTCCAGGTAATGACATCACTGCACTCCTACCTACAGTCCATGTAATGACATCACTGCTCTCCTACATACAGTCCATGTAATGACATCACTGCTCTCCTACACACAGTCAGGTAATGACATCACCGCTCTCCTATATACAGTCCATGTAATGACATCACTGCTCTCCTACCTACAGACCAGGTAATGACATCACTGCTCTCCTACATACAGTCAGGTAATGACATCACCGCTCTCCTACATACAGTCCATATAATGACATCACTGCTCTCCTACATACAGTCCATGTAATGACATCACTGCTCTCCAACATACAGTCCATGTAATGACATCACTGCTCTCCTACCTACAGTCCAGGTAATGACATCACCGCTCTCCTACATACAGTCCAGGTAATGACATCACTGCTCTCCTACATACAGTCCAGGTAATGACATCACTGCTCTCCTACATACAGTCAGGTAATGACATCACTGCTCTCCTACATACAATCAGGTAATGACATCACCGCTCTCCTATATACAGTCCATGTAATGACATCACTGCTCTCCTACATACAGTCCAGGTAATGACATCACTGCTCTCCAACATACAGTCCATGTAATGACATCACTGCTCTCCTACCTACAGTCCATGTAATGTCATCACCGCTCTCCTACATACAGTCCAGGTAATGACATCACTGCTCTCCTACATACAGTCCATGTAATGACATCACTGCTCTTCTACCAACAGTCCAGGTAATGACATCACTGCTCTCCTACCTACAGTCCAGGTAATGATATCACTGCTCTCCTACCTACAGTCCATATAAGGACATCACTGCTCTCCTACATACAGTCCATGTAATGACATCACTGCTCTCCTACCTACAGTCCATGTAATGACATCACTGCTCTCCTACATACAGTCCAGGTAATGACATCACTGCTCTCCAACATACAGTCCATGTAATGACATCACTGCTCTCCTACCTACAGTCCATGTAATGACATCACCGCTCTCCTACATACAGTCCAGGTAATGACATCACTGCTCTCCTACATACAGTCCATGTAATGACATCACTGCTCTCCTACATACAGTCCATGTAATGACATCACTGCTCTCCTACCTACAGTCCAGGTAATCACATCACTGCTCTCCTACATACAGTCCATGTAATGACATCACTGCTCTCCTACATACAGTCCAGGTAATGACATCACTGCTCTCCTACATACAGTCCATGTAATGAGATCACTGCTATCCTACATACAGTCCAGGTAATGATATCACTGCTCTCCTACATACAGTCCATGTAATGACATCACTGCTCTCCTACATACAGTCCAGGTAATGATATCACTGCTCTCCTACATACAGTCCATGTAATGACATCACCGCTCTCCTATATACAGTCCAGGTAATGACATCACCGCTCTCCTACATACAGTCAGGTAATGACATCACTGCTCTCCTACCTACAGTCCAGGTAATGATATCACTGCTCTCCTACCTACAGTCCATATAAGGACATCACTGCTCTCCTACATACAGTCCATGTAATGACATCACTGCTCTCCTACCTACAGTCCATGTAATGACATCACTGCTCTCCTACATACAGTCCAGGTAATGACATCACTGCTCTCCAACATACAGTCCATGTAATGACATCACTGCTCTCCTACCTACAGTCCATGTAATGACATCACCGCTCTCCTACACACAGTCCAGGTAATGACATCACTGCTCTCCTACATACAGTCCATGTAATGACATCACTGCTCTCCTACATACAGTCCATGTAATGACATCACTGCTCTCCTACCTACAGTCCAGGTAATGACATCACTGCTCTCCTACATACAGTCCATGTAATGACATCACTGCTCTCCTACATACAGTCCATGTATTCACATCATTGCTCTCCTACCTACAGTCCATGTAATGACATCACTGCTCTCCTACGTACAGTCCAGGTAATGACATCACTGCTCTCCTACATACAGTCCATGTAATGACATCACTGCTCTCCTACCTACAGTCCATGTAATGACATCACTGCTCTCCTACATACAGTCCATGTAATGACATCACTGCTCTCCAACATACAGTCCATGTAATGACATCACTGCTCTCCTACCTACAGTCCAGGTAATGACATCACCGCTCTCCTACATACAGTCCAGGTAATGACATCACTGCTCTCCTACATACAGTCCAGGTAATGACATCACTGCTCTCCTACATACAGTCAGGTAATGACATCACTGCTCTCCTACACACAATCAGGTAATGACATCACCGCTCTCCTATATACAGTCCATGTAATGACATCACTGCTCTCCTACATACAGTCCAGGTAATGACATCACTCCTCTCCAACATACAGTCCATGTAATGACATCACTGCTCTCCTACCTACAGTCCATGTAATGACATCACCGCTCTCCTACATACAGTCCAGGTAATGACATCACTGCTCTCCTACATACAGTCCATGTAATGACATCACTGCTCTTCAACCAACAGTCCAGGTAATGACATCACTGCTCTCCTACCTACAGTACAGGTAATGATATCACTGCTCTCCTACCTACAGTCCATATAAGGACATCACTGCTCTCCTACATACAGTCCATGTAATGACATCACTGCTCTCCTACCTACAGTCCATGTAATGACATCACTGCTCTCCTACATACAGTCCAGGTAATGACATCACTGCTCTCCAACATACAGTCCATGTAATGACATCACTGCTCTCCTACCTACAGTCCATGTAATGACATCACCGCTCTCCTACATACAGTCCAGGTAATGACATCACTGCTCTCCTACACACAGTCCATGTAATGACTTCACTGCTCTCCTACCTACAGTCCAGGTAATGACATCACTGCTCTCCTACATACAGTCCATGTAATGACATCACTGCTCTCCTACATACAGTCCATGTAATGACATCACTGCTCTCCTACCTACAGTCCAGGTAATGACATCACTGCTCTCCTACATACAGTCAGGTAATGACATCACTGCTCTCCTACCTACAGTCCAGGTAATGACATCACTGCTCTCCTACATACAGTCCATGTAATGACATCACTGCTCTTCTACCTACAGTCCAGGCAATGACATCACCGCTCTCCTACATACAGTCCGGTAATGACATCACTGCTCTCCTACCTACAGTCCAGGTAGTGACATCACTGCTCTCCTACACACAGTCCAGGTAATGACATCACTGCTCTCCTACATACAGTCCATGTAATGATATCACTGCTCTCCTACATAGAGTCCAGGTAAAGACATCACCGCTCTCCTACATACAGTCCATGTAATGACATCACTGCTCTTCTACCTACAGTCCAGGTAATGACATCACCGCTCTCCTACATACAGTCAGGTAATGACATCACTGCTCTCCTACCTACAGTCCAGGTAATGACATCACTGCTCTCCTACATATAGTCCATGTAATGACATCACTGCTCTCCTACCTACAGTCCAGGTAATGACATCACTGCTCTCCTACATACATTCCATGTAATGACATCACTTCTCTCCTACATACAGTCCATTTAATGACATCACTTCTCTCCTACATACAGTCCATGTAATGACATCACTGCTCTCCTACATACAGTCCAGGTAATGACATCACTGCTCTCCTACATACAGTCCATGTAATGACATCACTGCTCTCCTACATACAGGCCAGGTAATGACATCACTGCTCTCCTACCTACAGTCCAGGTAATGACATCACTGCTCTCCTAAATACAGTCCATGTAATGACATCACTGCTCTCCTACATACAGTCCATGTAATGACATCACTGCTCTCCTACCTAAAGTCCAGGTAATGACATCACTGCTCTCCTACATACAGTCAGGTAATGACATCACTGCTCTCCTACCTACAGTCCATGTAATGACATCACTGCTCTTCTACCTACAGTCCAGGTAATGACATCACTGCTCTCCTACATACAGTCCATGTAATGACATCACTGCTCTCCTACATACAGTCCATGTAATGACACCTTTGCTCTCCTACATACAGTCCATGTAATGACATCACTGCTCTTCTACGTACAGTCCAGGTAATGACATCACTGCTCTCCAACATACAGTCCATGTAATGACATCACTGCTCTCCTACATACAGTCCATGTAATGACATCTCTGCTCTCCTACATACAGTCCATGTAATGACATCACTGCTCTCCTACATACAGTCCAGGTAATGACATCACCTCTCTCCTATATACAGTCCAGGTAATGACATCACTGCTCTCCTACATACAGTCCATGTAATGACATCACTGCTCTTCTACCAACAGTCCAGGTAATGACATCACTGCTCTCCTACCTACAGTCCAGGTAATGACATCACTGCACTCCTACCTACAGTCCATGTAATGACATCACTGCTCTCCTACATACAGTCCATGTAATGACATCTCTGCTCTCCTACATACAGTCCATGTAATGACATCACTGCTCTTCTACCAACAGTCCAGGTAATGACATCACTGCTCTTCTACCAACAGTCCAGGTAATGACATCACTGCTCTCCTACCTACAGTCCAGGTAATGACATCACTGCACTCCTACCTACAGTCCATGTAATGACATCACTGCTCTCCTACATACAGTCCATGTAATGACATCTCTGCTCTCCTACATACAGTCCATGTAATGACATCACTGCTCTCCTACATACAGTCCATGTAATGACATCACTGCTCTCCTACATACAGTCCATGTAATGACACCTCTGCTCTCCTACATACAGTCCATGTAATGACATCACTGCTCTTCTACCTACAGTCCAGGTAATGACATCACTGCTCTCCTACATACAGTCCATGTAATGACATCACTGCTCTCCTACATACAGTCCATGTAATGACATCTCTGCTCTCCTACATACAGTCCATGTAATGACATCACTGCTCTCCTACATACAGTCCAGGTAATGACATCACCGCTCTCCTACATACAGTCAGGTAATGACATCACTGCTCTCCTACCTACAGTCCAGGTAATGATATCACTGCTCTCCTACCTACAGTCCATATAAGGACATCACTGCTCTCCTACATACAGTCCATGTAATGACATCACTGCTCTCCTACCTACAGTCCATGTAATGACATCACTGCTCTCCTACATACAGTCCAGGTAATGACATCACTGCTCTCCAACATACAGTCCATGTAATGACATCACTGCTCTCCTACCTACAGTCCATGTAATGACATCACCGCTCTCCTACATACAGTCCAGGTAATGACATCACTGCTCTCCTACATACAGTCCATGTAATGACATCACTGCTCTCCTACCTACAGTCCAGGTAATGACATCACTGCTCTCCTACATACAGTCCATGTAATGACATCACTGCTCTCCTACATACAGTCCATGTAATCACATCACTGCTCTCCTACCTACAGTCCATGTAATGACATCACTGCTCTCCTACGTACAGTCCAGGTAATGACATCACTGCTCTCCTACATACAGTCCATGTAATGACATCACTGCTCTCCTACCTACAGTCCATGTAATGACATCACTGCTCTCCTACATACAGTCCATGTAATGACATCACTGCTCTCCAACATACAGTCCATGTAATGACATCACTGCTCTCCTACCTACAGTCCAGGTAATGACATCACCGCTCTCCTACATACAGTCCAGGTAATGACATCACTGCTCTCCTACATACAGTCCAGGTAATGACATCACTGCTCTCCTACATACAGTCAGGTAATGACATCACTGCTCTCCTACATACAATCAGGTAATGACATCACCGCTCTCCTATATACAGTCCATGTAATGACATCACTGCTCTCCTACATACAGTCCAGGTAATGACATCACTGCTCTCCAACATACAGTCCATGTAATGACATCACTGCTCTCCTACCTACAGTCCATGTAATGACATCACCGCTCTCCTACATACAGTCCAGGTAATGACATCACTGCTCTCCTACATACAGTCCATGTAATGACATCAATGCTCTTCTACCAACAGTCCAGGTAATGACATCACTGCTCTCCTACCTACAGTCCAGGTAATGATATCACTGCTCTCCTACCTACAGTCCATATAAGGACATCACTGCTCTCCTACATACAGTCCATGTAATGACATCACTGCTCTCCTACCTACAGTCCATGTAATGACATCACTGCTCTCCTACATACAGTCCAGGTAATGACATCACTGCTCTCCAACATACAGTCCATGTAATGACATCACTGCTCTCCTACCTACAGTCCATGTAATGACATCACCGCTCTCCTACATACAGTCCAGGTAATGACATCACTGCTCTCCTACACACAGTCCATGTAATGACTTCACTGCTCTCCTACCTACAGTCCAGGTAATGACATCACTGCTCTCCTACATACAGTCCATGTAATGACATCACTGCTCTCCTACATACAGTCCATGTAATGACATCACTGCTCTCCTACCTACAGTCCAGGTAATGACATCACTGCTCTCCTACATACAGTCAGGTAATGACATCACTGCTCTCCTACCTACAGTCCAGGTAATGACATCACTGCTCTCCTACATACAGTCCATGTAATGACATCACTGCTCTTCTACCTACAGTCCAGGCAATGACATCACCGCTCTCCTACATACAGTCCGGTAATGACATCACTGCTCTCCTACCTACAGTCCAGGTAGTGACATCACTGCTCTCCTACACACAGTCCAGGTAATGACATCACTGCTCTCCTACATACAGTCCATGTAATGACATCACTGCTCTCCTACATAGAGTCCAGGTAAAGACATCACCGCTCTCCTACATACAGTCCATGTAATGACATCACTGCTCTTCTACCTACAGTCCAGGTAATGACATCACCGCTCTCCTACATACAGTCAGGTAATGACATCACTGCTCTCCTACCTACAGTCCAGGTAATGACATCACTGCTCTCCTACATATAGTCCATGTAATGACATCACTGCTCTCCTACCTACAGTCCAGGTAATGACATCACTGCTCTCCTACATACATTCCATGTAATGACATCACTTCTCTCCTACATACAGTCCATTTAATGACATCACTTCTCTCCTACATACAGTCCATGTAATGACATCACTGCTCTCCTACATACAGTCCAGGTAATGACATCACTGCTCTCCTACATACAGTCCATGTAATGACATCACTGCTCTCCTACATACAGGCCAGGTAATGACATCACTGCTCTCCTACCTACAGTCCAGGTAATGACATCACTGCTCTCCTAAATACAGTCCATGTAATGACATCACTGCTCTCCTACATACAGTCCATGTAATGACATCACTGCTCTCCTACCTAAAGTCCAGGTAATGACATCACTGCTCTCCTACATACAGTCAGGTAATGACATCACTGCTCTCCTACCTACAGTCCATGTAATGACATCACTGCTCTTCTACCTACAGTCCAGGTAATGACATCACTGCTCTCCTACATACAGTCCATGTAATGACATCACTGCTCTCCTACATACAGTCCATGTAATGACACCTTTGCTCTCCTACATACAGTCCATGTAATGACATCACTGCTCTTCTACCTACAGTCCAGGTAATGACATCACTGCTCTCCTACATACAGTCCATGTAATGACATCACTGCTCTCCTACATACAGTCCATGTAATGACATCTCTGCTCTCCTACATACAGTCCATGTAATGACATCACTGCTCTCCTACATACAGTCCAGGTAATGACATCACCTCTCTCCTATATACAGTCCAGGTAATGACATCACTGCTCTCCTACATACAGTCCATGTAATGACATCACTGCTCTTCTACCAACAGTCCAGGTAATGACATCACTGCTCTCCTACCTACAGTCCAGGTAATGACATCACTGCACTCCTACATACAGTCCATGTAATGACATCACTGCTCTCCTACATACAGTCCAGGTAATGACATCACCTCTCTCCTATATACAGTCCAGGTAATGACATCACTGCTCTCCTACATACAGTCCATGTAATGACATCACTGCTCTTCTACCAACAGTCCAGGTAATGACATCACTGCTCTCCTACCTACAGTCCAGGTAATGACATCACTGCACTCCTACCTACAGTCCATGTAATGACATCACTGCTCTCCTACATACAGTCCATGTAATGACATCTCTGCTCTCCTACATACAGTCCATGTAATGACATCACTGCTCTCCTACATACAGTCCAGGTAATGACATCACCTCTCTCCTATATACAGTCCAGGTAATGACATCACTGCTCTCCTACATACAGTCCATGTAATGACATCACTGCTCTCCTACATACAGTCCATGTAATGACATCACCGCTCTCCTATATACAGTCCATGTAATGACATCTCTGCTCTCCTACCTACAGTCCATGTAATGACATCACTGCTCTCCTACATACAGTCCATGTAATGACATCACTGCTCTCCTACATACAGTCCATGTAATGACATCACTGCTCTCCTACATACAGTCCATGTAATGACATCACTGCTCTCCTACACACAGTCCAGGTAATGACATCACTGCTCTCCTACAAACAGTCCATGTAATGACATCACTGCTCTCCTACATACAGTCGATGTAATGACATCACTGCTCTCCTACATACAGTCCATGTAATGACATCACTGCTCTCCTACCTACAGTCCATGTAATGACATCACCGCTCTCCTACATACAGTCCAGGTAATGACATCACTGCTCTCCTACACACAGTCCATGTAATGACTTCACTGCTCTCCTACCTACAGTCCAGGTAATGACATCACTGCTCTCCTACATACAGTCCATGTAATGACATCACTGCTCTCCTACATACAGTCCATGTAATGACATCACTGCTCTCCTACCTACAGTCCAGGTAATGACATCACTGCTCTCCTACATACAGTCAGGTAATGACATCACTGCTCTCCTACCTACAGTCCAGGTAATGACATCACTGCTCTCCTACATACAGTCCATGTAATGACATCACTGCTCTTCTACCTACAGTCCAGGTAATGACATCACCGCTCTCCTACATACAGTCCGGTAATGACATCACTGCTCTCCTACCTACAGTCCAGGTAGTGACATCACTGCTCTCCTACACACAGTCCAGGTAATGACATCACTGCTCTCCTACATACAGTCCATGTAATGACATCACTGCTCTCCTACATAGAGTCCAGGTAAAGACATCACCGCTCTCCTACATACAGTCCATGTAATGACATCACTGCTGTTCTACCTACAGTCCAGGTAATGACATCACCGCTCTCCTACATACAGTCAGGTAATGACATCACTGCTCTCCTACCTACAGTCCAGGTAATGACATCACTGCTCTCCTACATACAGTCCATGTAATGACATCACTGCTCTCCTACCTACAGTCCAGGTAATGACATCACTGCTCTCCTACATACATTCCATGTAATGACATCACTTCTCTCCTACATACAGTCCATTTAATGACATCACTTCTCTCCTACATACAGTCCATGTAATGACATCACTGCTCTCCTACATACAGTCCAGGTAATGACATCACTGCTCTCCTACATACAGTCCATGTAATGACATCACTGCTCTCCTACATACAGGCCAGGTAATGACATCACTGCTCTCCTACCTACAGTCCAGGTAATGACATCACTGCTCTCCTACATACAGTCCATGTAATGACATCACTGCTCTCCTACCTAAAGTCCAGGTAATGATATCACTGCTCTCCTACATACAGTCAGGTAATGACATCACTGCTCTCCTACCTACAGTCCATGTAATGACATCACTGCTCTTCTACCTACAGTCCAGGTAATGACATCACTGCTCTCCTACATACAGTCCATGTAATGACATCACTGCTCTCCTACATACAGTCCAGGTAATGACATCACCGCTCTCCTACATACAGTCAGGTAATGACATCACTGCTCTCCTACCTACAGTCCAGGTAATGATATCACTGCTCTCCTACCTACAGTCCATATAAGGACATCACTGCTCTCCTACATACAGTCCATGTAATGACATCACTGCTCTCCTACCTACAGTCCATGTAATGACATCACTGCTCTCCTACATACAGTCCAGGTAATGACATCACTGCTCTCCAACATACAGTCCATGTAATGACATCACTGCTCTCCTACCTACAGTCCATGTAATGACATCACCGCTCTCCTACATACAGTCCAGGTAATGACATCACTGCTCTCCTACATACAGTCCATGTAATGACATCACTGCTCTCCTACCTACAGTCCAGGTAATGACATCACTGCTCTCCTACATACAGTCCATGTAATGACATCACTGCTCTCCTACATACAGTCCATGTAATCACATCACTGCTCTCCTACCTACAGTCCATGTAATGACATCACTGCTCTCCTACGTACAGTCCAGGTAATGACATCACTGCTCTCCTACATACAGTCCATGTAATGACATCACTGCTCTCCTACCTACAGTCCATGTAATGACATCACTGCTCTCCTACATACAGTCCATGTAATGACATCACTGCTCTCCAACATACAGTCCATGTAATGACATCACTGCTCTCCTACCTACAGTCCAGGTAATGACATCACCGCTCTCCTACATACAGTCCAGGTAATGACATCACTGCTCTCCTACATACAGTCCAGGTAATGACATCACTGCTCTCCTACATACAGTCAGGTAATGACATCACTGCTCTCCTACATACAATCAGGTAATGACATCACCGCTCTCCTATATACAGTCCATGTAATGACATCACTGCTCTCCTACATACAGTCCAGGTAATGACATCACTGCTCTCCAACATACAGTCCATGTAATGACATCACTGCTCTCCTACCTACAGTCCATGTAATGACATCACCGCTCTCCTACATACAGTCCAGGTAATGACATCACTGCTCTCCTACATACAGTCCATGTAATGACATCACTGCTCTTCTACCAACAGTCCAGGTAATGACATCACTGCTCTCCTACCTACAGTCCAGGTAATGATATCACTGCTCTCCTACCTACAGTCCATATAAGGACATCACTGCTCTCCTACATACAGTCCATGTAATGACATCACTGCTCTCCTACCTACAGTCCATGTAATGACATCACTGCTCTCCTACATACAGTCCAGGTAATGACATCACCGCTCTCCTACATACAGTCAGGTAATGACATCACTGCTCTCCTACCTACAGTCCAGGTAATGATATCACTGCTCTCCTACCTACAGTCCATATAAGGACATCACTGCTCTCCTACATACAGTCCATGTAATGACATCACTGCTCTCCTACCTACAGTCCATGTAATGACATCACTGCTCTCCTACATACAGTCCAGGTAATGACATCACTGCTCTCCAACATACAGTCCATGTAATGACATCACTGCTCTCCTACCTACAGTCCATGTAATGACATCACCGCTCTCCTACATACAGTCCAGGTAATGACATCACTGCTCTCCTACATACAGTCCATGTAATGACATCACTGCTCTCCTACCTACAGTCCAGGTAATGACATCACTGCTCTCCTACATACAGTCCATGTAATGACATCACTGCTCTCCTACATACAGTCCATGTAATCACATCACTGCTCTCCTACCTACAGTCCATGTAATGACATCACTGCTCTCCTACGTACAGTCCAGGTAATGACATCACTGCTCTCCTACATACAGTCCATGTAATGACATCACTGCTCTCCTACCTACAGTCCATGTAATGACATCACTGCTCTCCTACATACAGTCCATGTAATGACATCACTGCTCTCCAACATACAGTCCATGTAATGACATCACTGCTCTCCTACCTACAGTCCAGGTAATGACATCACCGCTCTCCTACATACAGTCCAGGTAATGACATCACTGCTCTCCTACATACAGTCCAGGTAATGACATCACTGCTCTCCTACATACAGTCAGGTAATGACATCACTGCTCTCCTACATACAATCAGGTAATGACATCACCGCTCTCCTATATACAGTCCATGTAATGACATCACTGCTCTCCTACATACAGTCCAGGTAATGACATCACTGCTCTCCAACATACAGTCCATGTAATGACATCACTGCTCTCCTACCTACAGTCCATGTAATGACATCACCGCTCTCCTACATACAGTCCAGGTAATGACATCACTGCTCTCCTACATACAGTCCATGTAATGACATCACTGCTCTTCTACCAACAGTCCAGGTAATGACATCACTGCTCTCCTACCTACAGTCCAGGTAATGATATCACTGCTCTCCTACCTACAGTCCATATAAGGACATCACTGCTCTCCTACATACAGTCCATGTAATGACATCACTGCTCTCCTACCTACAGTCCATGTAATGACATCACTGCTCTCCTACATACAGTCCAGGTAATGACATCACTGCTCTCCAACATACAGTCCATGTAATGACATCACTGCTCTCCTACCTACAGTCCATGTAATGACATCACCGCTCTCCTACATACAGTCCAGGTAATGACATCACTGCTCTCCTACACACAGTCCATGTAATGACTTCACTGCTCTCCTACCTACAGTCCAGGTAATGACATCACTGCTCTCCTACATACAGTCCATGTAATGACATCACTGCTCTCCTACATACAGTCCATGTAATGACATCACTGCTCTCCTACCTACAGTCCAGGTAATGACATCACTGCTCTCCTACATACAGTCAGGTAATGACATCACTGCTCTCCTACCTACAGTCCAGGTAATGACATCACTGCTCTCCTACATACAGTCCATGTAATGACATCACTGCTCTTCTACCTACAGTCCAGGCAATGACATCACCGCTCTCCTACATACAGTCCGGTAATGACATCACTGCTCTCCTACCTACAGTCCAGGTAGTGACATCACTGCTCTCCTACACACAGTCCAGGTAATGACATCACTGCTCTCCTACATACAGTCCATGTAATGACATCACTGCTCTCCTACATAGAGTCCAGGTAAAGACATCACCGCTCTCCTACATACAGTCCATGTAATGACATCACTGCTCTTCTACCTACAGTCCAGGTAATGACATCACCGCTCTCCTACATACAGTCAGGTAATGACATCACTGCTCTCCTACCTACAGTCCAGGTAATGACATCACTGCTCTCCTACATATAGTCCATGTAATGACATCACTGCTCTCCTACCTACAGTCCAGGTAATGACATCACTGCTCTCCTACATACATTCCATGTAATGACATCACTTCTCTCCTACATACAGTCCATTTAATGACATCACTTCTCTCCTACATACAGTCCATGTAATGACATCACTGCTCTCCTACATACAGTCCAGGTAATGACATCACTGCTCTCCTACATACAGTCCATGTAATGACATCACTGCTCTCCTACATACAGGCCAGGTAATGACATCACTGCTCTCCTACCTACAGTCCAGGTAATGACATCACTGCTCTCCTAAATACAGTCCATGTAATGACATCACTGCTCTCCTACATACAGTCCATGTAATGACATCACTGCTCTCCTACCTAAAGTCCAGGTAATGACATCACTGCTCTCCTACATACAGTCAGGTAATGACATCACTGCTCTCCTACCTACAGTCCATGTAATGACATCACTGCTCTTCTACCTACAGTCCAGGTAATGACATCACTGCTCTCCTACATACAGTCCATGTAATGACATCACTGCTCTCCTACATACAGTCCATGTAATGACACCTTTGCTCTCCTACATACAGTCCATGTAATGACATCACTGCTCTTCTACCTACAGTCCAGGTAATGACATCACTGCTCTCCTACATACAGTCCATGTAATGACATCACTGCTCTCCTACATACAGTCCATGTAATGACATCTCTGCTCTCCTACATACAGTCCATGTAATGACATCACTGCTCTCCTACATACAGTCCAGGTAATGACATCACCTCTCTCCTATATACAGTCCAGGTAATGACATCACTGCTCTCCTACATACAGTCCATGTAATGACATCACTGCTCTTCTACCAACAGTCCAGGTAATGACATCACTGCTCTCCTACCTACAGTCCAGGTAATGACATCACTGCACTCCTACATACAGTCCATGTAATGACATCACTGCTCTCCTACATACAGTCCAGGTAATGACATCACCTCTCTCCTATATACAGTCCAGGTAATGACATCACTGCTCTCCTACATACAGTCCATGTAATGACATCACTGCTCTTCTACCAACAGTCCAGGTAATGACATCACTGCTCTCCTACCTACAGTCCAGGTAATGACATCACTGCACTCCTACCTACAGTCCATGTAATGACATCACTGCTCTCCTACATACAGTCCATGTAATGACATCTCTGCTCTCCTACATACAGTCCATGTAATGACATCACTGCTCTCCTACATACAGTCCAGGTAATGACATCACCTCTCTCCTATATACAGTCCAGGTAATGACATCACTGCTCTCCTACATACAGTCCATGTAATGACATCACTGCTCTCCTACATACAGTCCATGTAATGACATCACCGCTCTCCTATATACAGTCCATGTAATGACATCTCTGCTCTCCTACCTACAGTCCATGTAATGACATCACTGCTCTCCTACATACAGTCCATGTAATGACATCACTGCTCTCCTACATACAGTCCATGTAATGACATCACTGCTCTCCTACATACAGTCCATGTAATGACATCACTGCTCTCCTACACACAGTCCAGGTAATGACATCACTGCTCTCCTACAAACAGTCCATGTAATGACATCACTGCTCTCCTACATACAGTCGATGTAATGACATCACTGCTCTCCTACATACAGTCCATGTAATGACATCACTGCTCTCCTACCTACAGTCCATGTAATGACATCACCGCTCTCCTACATACAGTCCAGGTAATGACATCACTGCTCTCCTACACACAGTCCATGTAATGACTTCACTGCTCTCCTACCTACAGTCCAGGTAATGACATCACTGCTCTCCTACATACAGTCCATGTAATGACATCACTGCTCTCCTACATACAGTCCATGTAATGACATCACTGCTCTCCTACCTACAGTCCAGGTAATGACATCACTGCTCTCCTACATACAGTCAGGTAATGACATCACTGCTCTCCTACCTACAGTCCAGGTAATGACATCACTGCTCTCCTACATACAGTCCATGTAATGACATCACTGCTCTTCTACCTACAGTCCAGGTAATGACATCACCGCTCTCCTACATACAGTCCGGTAATGACATCACTGCTCTCCTACCTACAGTCCAGGTAGTGACATCACTGCTCTCCTACACACAGTCCAGGTAATGACATCACTGCTCTCCTACATACAGTCCATGTAATGACATCACTGCTCTCCTACATAGAGTCCAGGTAAAGACATCACCGCTCTCCTACATACAGTCCATGTAATGACATCACTGCTGTTCTACCTACAGTCCAGGTAATGACATCACCGCTCTCCTACATACAGTCAGGTAATGACATCACTGCTCTCCTACCTACAGTCCAGGTAATGACATCACTGCTCTCCTACATACAGTCCATGTAATGACATCACTGCTCTCCTACCTACAGTCCAGGTAATGACATCACTGCTCTCCTACATACATTCCATGTAATGACATCACTTCTCTCCTACATACAGTCCATTTAATGACATCACTTCTCTCCTACATACAGTCCATGTAATGACATCACTGCTCTCCTACATACAGTCCAGGTAATGACATCACTGCTCTCCTACATACAGTCCATGTAATGACATCACTGCTCTCCTACATACAGGCCAGGTAATGACATCACTGCTCTCCTACCTACAGTCCAGGTAATGACATCACTGCTCTCCTACATACAGTCCATGTAATGACATCACTGCTCTCCTACCTAATGTCCAGGTAATGATATCACTGCTCTCCTACATACAGTCAGGTAATGACATCACTGCTCTCCTACCTACAGTCCATGTAATGACATCACTGCTCTTCTACCTACAGTCCAGGTAATGACATCACTGCTCTCCTACATACAGTCCATGTAATGACATCACTGCTCTCCTACATACAGTCCAGGTAATGACATCACCGCTCTCCTACATACAGTCAGGTAATGACATCACTGCTCTCCTACCTACAGTCCAGGTAATGATATCACTGCTCTCCTACCTACAGTCCATATAAGGACATCACTGCTCTCCTACATACAGTCCATGTAATGACATCACTGCTCTCCTACCTACAGTCCATGTAATGACATCACTGCTCTCCTACATACAGTCCAGGTAATGACATCACTGCTCTCCAACATACAGTCCATGTAATGACATCACTGCTCTCCTACCTACAGTCCATGTAATGACATCACCGCTCTCCTACATACAGTCCAGGTAATGACATCACTGCTCTCCTACATACAGTCCATGTAATGACATCACTGCTCTCCTACCTACAGTCCAGGTAATGACATCACTGCTCTCCTACATACAGTCCATGTAATGACATCACTGCTCTCCTACATACAGTCCATGTAATCACATCACTGCTCTCCTACCTACAGTCCATGTAATGACATCACTGCTCTCCTACGTACAGTCCAGGTAATGACATCACTGCTCTCCTACATACAGTCCATGTAATGACATCACTGCTCTCCTACCTACAGTCCATGTAATGACATCACTGCTCTCCTACATACAGTCCATGTAATGACATCACTGCTCTCCAACATACAGTCCATGTAATGACATCACTGCTCTCCTACCTACAGTCCAGGTAATGACATCACCGCTCTCCTACATACAGTCCAGGTAATGACATCACTGCTCTCCTACATACAGTCCAGGTAATGACATCACTGCTCTCCTACATACAGTCAGGTAATGACATCACTGCTCTCCTACATACAATCAGGTAATGACATCACCGCTCTCCTATATACAGTCCATGTAATGACATCACTGCTCTCCTACATACAGTCCAGGTAATGACATCACTGCTCTCCAACATACAGTCCATGTAATGACATCACTGCTCTCCTACCTACAGTCCATGTAATGACATCACCGCTCTCCTACATACAGTCCAGGTAATGACATCACTGCTCTCCTACATACAGTCCATGTAATGACATCACTGCTCTTCTACCAACAGTCCAGGTAATGACATCACTGCTCTCCTACCTACAGTCCAGGTAATGATATCACTGCTCTCCTACCTACAGTCCATATAAGGACATCACTGCTCTCCTACATACAGTCCATGTAATGACATCACTGCTCTCCTACCTACAGTCCATGTAATGACATCACTGCTCTCCTACATACAGTCCAGGTAATGACATCACTGCTCTCCAACATACAGTCCATGTAATGACATCACTGCTCTCCTACCTACAGTCCATGTAATGACATCACCGCTCTCCTACATACAGTCCAGGTAATGACATCACTGCTCTCCTACACACAGTCCATGTAATGACTTCACTGCTCTCCTACCTACAGTCCAGGTAATGACATCACTGCTCTCCTACATACAGTCCATGTAATGACATCACTGCTCTCCTACATACAGTCCATGTAATGACATCACTGCTCTCCTACCTACAGTCCAGGTAATGACATCACTGCTCTCCTACATACAGTCAGGTAATGACATCACTGCTCTCCTACCTACAGTCCAGGTAATGACATCACTGCTCTCCTACATACAGTCCATGTAATGACATCACTGCTCTTCTACCTACAGTCCAGGCAATGACATCACCGCTCTCCTACATACAGTCCGGTAATGACATCACTGCTCTCCTACCTACAGTCCAGGTAGTGACATCACTGCTCTCCTACACACAGTCCAGGTAATGACATCACTGCTCTCCTACATACAGTCCATGTAATGACATCACTGCTCTCCTACATAGAGTCCAGGTAAAGACATCACCGCTCTCCTACATACAGTCCATGTAATGACATCACTGCTCTTCTACCTACAGTCCAGGTAATGACATCACCGCTCTCCTACATACAGTCAGGTAATGACATCACTGCACTCCTACCTACAGTCCAGGTAATGACATCACTGCTCTCCTACATATAGTCCATGTAATGACATCACTGCTCTCCTACCTACAGTCCAGGTAATGACATCACTGCTCTCCTACATACATTCCATGTAATGACATCACTTCTCTCCTACATACAGTCCATTTAATGACATCACTTCTCTCCTACATACAGTCCATGTAATGACATCACTGCTCTCCTACATACAGTCCAGGTAATGACATCACTGCTCTCCTACATACAGTCCATGTAATGACATCACTGCTCTCCTACATACAGGCCAGGTAATGACATCACTGCTCTCCTACCTACAGTCCAGGTAATGACATCACTGCTCTCCTAAATACAGTCCATGTAATGACATCACTGCTCTCCTACATACAGTCCATGTAATGACATCACTGCTCTCCTACCTAAAGTCCAGGTAATGACATCACTGCTCTCCTACATACAGTCAGGTAATGACATCACTGCTCTCCTACCTACAGTCCATGTAATGACATCACTGCTCTTCTACCTACAGTCCAGGTAATGACATCACTGCTCTCCTACATACAGTCCATGTAATGACATCACTGCTCTCCTACATACAGTCCATGTAATGACACCTTTGCTCTCCTACATACAGTCCATGTAATGACATCACTGCTCTTCTACCTACAGTCCAGGTAATGACATCACTGCTCTCCTACATACAGTCCATGTAATGACATCACTGCTCTCCTACATACAGTCCATGTAATGACATCTCTGCTCTCCTACATACAGTCCATGTAATGACATCACTGCTCTCCTACATACAGTCCAGGTAATGACATCACCTCTCTCCTATATACAGTCCAGGTAATGACATCACTGCTCTCCTACATACAGTCCATGTAATGACATCACTGCTCTTCTACCAACAGTCCAGGTAATGACATCACTGCTCTCCTACCTACAGTCCAGGTAATGACATCACTGCACTCCTACCTACAGTCCATGTAATGACATCACTGCTCTCCTACATACAGTCCATGTAATGACATCTCTGCTCTCCTACATACAGTCCATGTAATGACATCACTGCTCTTCTACCAACAGTCCAGGTAATGACATCACTGCTCTTCTACCAACAGTCCAGGTAATGACATCACTGCTCTCCTACCTACAGTCCAGGTACTGACATCACTGCACTCCTACCTACAGTCCATGTAATGACATCACTGCTCTCCTACATACAGTCCATGTAATGACATCTCTGCTCTCCTACATACAGTCCATGTAATGACATCACTGCTCTCCTACATACAGTCCATGTAATGACATCACTGCTCTCCTACATACAGTCCATGTAATGACACCTCTGCTCTCCTACATACAGTCCATGTAATGACATCACTGCTCTTTTACCTACAGTCCAGGTAATGACATCAGTGCTCTCCTACATACAGTCCATGTAATGACATCACTGCTCTCCTACATACAGTCCATGTAATGACATCTCTGCTCTCCTACATACAGTCCATGTAATGACATCACTGCTCTCCTACATACAGTCCAGGTAATGACATCACCGCTCTCCTACATACAGTCAGGTAATGACTTCACTGCTCTCCTACCTACAGTCCAGGTAATGATATCACTGCTCTCCTACCTACAGTCCATATAAGGACATCACTGCTCTCCTACATACAGTCCATGTAATGACATCACTGCTCTCCTACCTACAGTCCATGTAATGACATGACTGCTCTCCTACATACAGTCCAGGTAATGACATCACTGCTCTCCAACATACAGTCCATGTAATGACATCACTGCTCTCCTACCTACAGTCCATGTAATGACATCACCGCTCTCCTACATACAGTCCAGGTAATGACATCACTGCTCTCCTACATACAGTCCATGTAATGACATCACTGCTCTCCTACCTACAGTCCAGGTAATGACATCACTGCTCTCCTACATACAGTCCATGTAATGACATCACTGCTCTCCTACGTACAGTCCATGTAATCACATCACTGCTCTCCTACCTACAGTCCATGTAATGACATCACTGCTCTCCTACGTACAGTCCAGGTAATGACATCACTGCTCTCCTACATACAGTCCATGTAATGACATCACTGCTCTCCTACCTACAGTCCATGTAATGACATCACTGCTCTCCTACATACAGTCCATGTAATGACATCACTGCTCTCCAACATACAGTCCATGTAATGACATCACTGCTCTCCTACCTACAGTCCAGGTAATGACATCACCGCTCTCCTACATACAGTCCAGGTAATGACATCACTGCTCTCCTACATACAGTCCAGGTAATGACATCACTGCTCTCCTACATACAGTCAGGTAATGACATCACTGCTCTCCTACATACAATCAGGTAATGACATCACCGCTCTCCTATATACAGTCCATGTAATGACATCACTGCTCTCCTACATACAGTCCAGGTAATGACATCACTGCTCTCCAACATACAGTCCATGTAATGACATCACTGCTCTCCTACCTACAGTCCATGTAATGACATCACCGCTCTCCTACATACAGTCCAGGTAATGACATCACTGCTCTCCTACATACAGTCCATGTAATGACATCACTGCTCTTCTACCAACAGTCCAGGTAATGACATCACTGCTCTCCTACCTACAGTCCAGGTAATGATATCACTGCTCTCCTACCTACAGTCCATATAAGGACATCACTGCTCTCCTACATACAGTCCATGTAATGACATCACTGCTCTCCAACCTACAGTCCATGTAATGACATCACTGCTCTCCTACATACAGTCCAGGTAATGACATCACTGCTCTCCAACATACAGTCCATGTAATGACATCACTGCTCTCCTACCTACAGTCCATGTAATGACATCACCGCTCTCCTACATACAGTCCAGGTAATGACATCACTGCTCTCCTACACACAGTCCATGTAATGACTTCACTGCTCTCCTACCTACAGTCCAGGTAATGACATCACTGCTCTCCTACATACAGTCCATGTAATGACATCACTGCTCTCCTACATACAGTCCATGTAATGACATCACTGCTCTCCTACCTACAGTCCAGGTAATGACATCACTGCTCTCCTACATACAGTCAGGTAATGACATCACTGCTCTCCTACCTACAGTCCAGGTAATGACATCACTGCTCTCCTACATACAGTCCATGTAATGACATCACTGCTCTTCTACCTACAGTCCAGGTAATGACATCACCGCTCTCCTACATACAGTCCGGTAATGACATCACTGCTCTCCTACCTACAGTCCAGGTAGTGACATCACTGCTCTCCTACACACAGTCCAGGTAATGACATCACTGCTCTCCTACATACAGTCCATGTAATGACATCACTGCTCTCCTACATAGAGTCCAGGTAAAGACATCACCGCTCTCCTACATACAGTCCATGTAATGACATCACTGCTGTTCTAGCTACAGTCCAGGTAATGACATCACCGCTCTCCTACATACAGTCAGGTAATGACATCACTGCTCTCCTACCTACAGTCCAGGTAATGACATCACTGCTCTCCTACATACAGTCCATGTAATGACATCACTGCTCTCCTACCTACAGTCCAGGTAATGACATCACTGCTCTCCTACATACATTCCATGTAATGACATCACTTCTCTCCTACATACAGTCCATTTAATGACATCACTTCTCTCCTACATACAGTCCATGTAATGACATCACTGCTCTCCTACATACAGTCCAGGTAATGACATCACTGCTCTCCTACATACAGTCCATGTAATGACATCACTGCTCTCCTACATACAGGCCAGGTAATGACATCACTGCTCTCCTACCTACAGTCCAGGTAATGACATCACTGCTCTCCTACATACAGTCCATGTAATGACATCACTGCTCTCCTACCTAAAGTCCAGGTAATGACATCACTGCTCTCCTACATACAGTCAGGTAATGACATCACTGCTCTCCTACCTACAGTCCATGTAATGACATCACTGCTCTTCTACCTACAGTCCAGGTAATGACATCACTGCTCTCCTACATACAGTCCATGTAATGACATCACTGCTCTCCTACATACAGTCCATGTAATGACACCTCTGCTCTCCTACATACAGTCCATGTAATGACATCACTGCTCTTCTACCTACAGTCCAGGTAATGACATCACTGCTCTCCTACATACAGTCCATGTAATGACATCTCTGCTCTCCTACATACAGTCCATGTAATGACATCACTGCTCTCCTACATACAGTCCAGGTAATGACATCACCTCTCTCCTATATACAGTCCACGTAATGACATCACTGCTCTCCTACATACAGTCCATGTAATGACATCACTGCTCTTCTACCAACAGTCCAGGTAATGACATCACTGCTCTCCTACCTACAGTCCAGGTAATGACATCACTGCACTCCTACCTACAGTCCATGTAATGACATCACTGCTCTCCTACATACAGTCCATGTAATGACATCTCTGCTCTCCTACATACAGTCCATGTAATGACATCACTGCTCTCCTACATACAGTCCAGGTAATGACATCACCTCTCTCCTATATACAGTCCAGGTAATGACATCACTGCTCTCCTACATACAGTCCATGTAATGACATCACTGCTCTCCTACATACAGTCCATGTAATGACATCACCGCTCTCCTATATACAGTCCATGTAATGACATCTCTGCTCTCCTACCTACAGTCCATGTAATGACATCACTGCTCTCCTACATACAGTCCATGTAATGACATCACTGCTCTCCTACATACAGTCCATGTAATGACATCACTGCTCTCCTACATACAGTCCATGTAATGACATCACTGCTCTCCTACACACAGTCCAGGTAATGACATCACTGCTCTCCTACAAACAGTCCATGTAATGACATCACTGCTCTCCTACATACAGTCGATGTAATGACATCACTGCTCTCCTACATACAGTCCATGTAATGACATCACTGCTCTCCTACCTACAGTCCATGTAATGACATCACCGCTCTCCTACATACAGTCCAGGTAATGACATCACTGCTCTCCTACACACAGTCCATGTAATGACTTCACTGCTCTCCTACCTACAGTCCAGGTAATGACATCACTGCTCACCTACATACAGTCCATGTAATGACATCACTGCTCTCCTACATACAGTCCATGTAATGACATCACTGCTCTCCTACCTACAGTCCAGGTAATGACATCACTGCTCTCCTACATACAGTCAGGTAATGACATCACTGCTCTCCTACCTACAGTCCAGGTAATGACATCACTGCTCTCCTACATACAGTCCATGTAATGACATCACTGCTCTTCTACCTACAGTCCAGGTAATGACATCACCGCTCTCCTACATACAGTCCGGTAATGACATCACTGCTCTCCTACCTACAGTCCAGGTAGTGACATCACTGCTCTCCTACACACAGTCCAGGTAATGACATCACTGCTCTCCTACATACAGTCCATGTAATGACATCACTGCTCTCCTACATAGAGTCCAGGTAAAGACATCACCGCTCTCCTACATACAGTCCATGTAATGACATCACTGCTGTTCTACCTACAGTCCAGGTAATGACATCACCGCTCTCCTACATACAGTCAGGTAATGACATCACTGCTCTCCTACCTACAGTCCAGGTAATGACATCACTGCTCTCCTACATACAGTCCATGTAATGACATCACTGCTCTCCTACCTACAGTCCAGGTAATGACATCACTGCTCTCCTACATACATTCCATGTAATGACATCACTTCTCTCCTACATACAGTCCATTTAATGACATCACTTCTCTCCTACATACAGTCCATGTAATGACATCACTGCTCTCCTACATACAGTCCAGGTAATGACATCACTGCTCTCCTACATACAGTCCATGTAATGACATCACTGCTCTCCTACATACAGGCCAGGTAATGACATCACTGCTCTCCTACCTACAGTCCAGGTAATGACATCACTGCTCTCCTACATACAGTCCATGTAATGACATCACTGCTCTCCTACCTAAAGTCCAGATAATGATATCACTGCTCTCCTACATACAGTCAGGTAATGACATCACTGCTCTCCTACCTACAGTCCATGTAATGACATCACTGCTCTTCTACCTACAGTCCAGGTAATGACATCACTGCTCTCCTACATACAGTCCATGTAATGACATCACTGCTCTCCTACATACAGTCCATGTAATGACACCTCTGCTCTCCTACATACAGTCCATGTAATGACATCACTGCTCTTCTACCTACAGTCCAGGTAATGACATCACTGCTCTCCTACATACAGTCCATGTAATGACATCACTGCTCTCCTACATACAGTCCATGTAATGACATCTCTGCTCTCCTACATACAGTCCATGTAATGACATCACTGCTCTCCTACATACAGTCCAGGTAATGACATCACCTCTCTCCTATATACAGTCCAGGTAATGACATCACTGCTCTCCTACATACAGTCCATGTAATGACATCACTGCTCTCCTACATACAGTCCAGGTAATGACATCACCTCTCTCCTATATACAGTCCAGGTAATGACATCACTGCTCTCCTACATACAGTCCATGTAATGACATCACTGCTCTCCTACATACAGTCCATGTAATGACATCACCGCTCTCCTATATACAGTCCATGTAATGACATCTCTGCTCTCCTACCTACAGTCCATGTAATGACATCACTGCTCTCCTACATACAGTCCATGTAATGACATCACTGCTCTCCTACATACAGTCCATGTAATGACATCACTGCTCTCCTACATACAGTCCATGTAATGACATCACTGCTCTCCTACACACAGTCCAGGTAATGACATCACTGCTCTCCTACAAACAGTCCATGTAATGACATCACTGCTCTCCTACATACAGTCGATGTAATGACATCACTGCTCTCCTACATACAGTCCATGTAATGACATCACTGCTCTCCTACATATAGTCCATGTAATGACATCTCTGCTCTCCTACATACAGTCCATGTAATGACATCACTGCTCTCCTACACACAGTCCAGGTAATGACATCACTGCTCTCCTACATACAGTCCATGTAATGACATCACTGCTCTCCTACATACAGTCCATGCAATGACATCACCGCTCTCCTATATACAGTCCATGTAATGATATCTCTGCTCTCCTACCTACAGTCCATGTAATGACATCACTGCTCTCCTACCTACAGTCCATGTAATGACATCACTGCTCTCCTATATACAGTCCATGTAATGACATCTCTGCTCTCCTACCTACAGTCCATGTAATGACATCACTGCTCTCCTACATACAGTCCATGTAATGACATCACTGCTCTCCTACATACAGTCCATGTAATGACATCACCGCTCTCCTAAATACAGTCCATGTAATGACATCTCTGCTCTCCTACCTACAGTCCATGTAATGACATCACTGCTCTCCTACATACAGTCCATGTAATGACATCACTGCTCTCCTATATACAGTCCATGTAATGACATCTCTGCTCTCCTACCTACAGACCATGTAATGACATCACTGCTCTCCTACATACAGTCCATGTAATGACATCACCGCTCTCCTACATACAGTCCATGTAATGACATCACTGCTCTCCTACATACAGTCCATGTAATGACATCACTGCTCTCCTACCTACAGTCCATGTAATGACATCACTCCTCTCTTACATACAGTCCATGTAATGACATCACTGCTCTCCTACACACAGTCCAGGTAATGACATCACTGCTCTCCTACATACAGTCCAGGTAATGACATCACCGCTCTCCTACATACAGTCCAGGTAATGACATCAGTGCTCTCCTCCATACAGTCCAGGTAATGACATCACTGCTCTCCTACATACAGTCCATGTAATGACATCACCGCTCTCCTATATACAGTCTGGGTAATGACGTCACCGCTCTCCTACATACAGTCCATGTAATGACATCACCGCTCTCCTACATACAGTCCAGGTAATGACATCACCGCTCTCCTACATACAGTCCATGTAATGACATCACTGCTCTCCTACATACAGTCCATGTAAGACATCACCGCTCTCCTATATACAGTCCGGGTAATGACGTCACTGCTCTCCTACATACAGTCCATGTAATGACATCACTGCTCTCCTACATACAGTCAGGTAATGACGTCACTGCTCTCCTACATACAGTCCATGTAATGACATCACTGCTCTCCTACATACAGTCCATGTAATGACATCACTGCTCTCCTACATACAGTCCATGTAATGACATCTCTGCTCTCCTACCTACAGTACATGTAATGACATCACTGCTCTCCTACATACAGTCCATGTAATGACATCACTGCTCTCCTACATACAGTCCATGTAATGACATCACTGCTTGTCACGATATGGTATGAAATATCATAAGTTTAGTTCTTTTGTCAGCCCAGGATGTGGGCTAAGAAACCCCCCTTCTCTTTTACTTCAGAGTTGAGCTTGCTTGCCAATGTAGATGGGGGAAGAGAGTTTTATTGACGAAAGGTATTTACGACGGGCATAGCTGCAAGGGAAATTTGTACTAGCAGGAACTGTTAGAGAAACTTCTAGAACCATGCGTTCCTTTGTTCTGTTATTGTGAGATATTAGACAAACTATTTAGGATAGTAGAATGATAAATACATATTCTTGATCTCCATCGAAGCATCTACCCATCACTCTAAACACAGTCGTCTAACTCCATCGGGGAAAGAAGTAGGGATTGCTCTGTAAATAATAGGACATATTTGATCTCATAAGAAAGCTCGTGTTAATACAAGCTGAATGCTGGGTGTGATATGATTCTGATATGTACTGGAACGGAGTTATAAGCATTAGACCAATTTGTATTCAAAGTACTCAGACTGAAAGGTAGGAAGATCTGGAAAAGCCAGCCCTTTCTGTGATGTCACTAGCTGTAGGTCTTAAGTTTGTGGCCAGATCCCCAGCTCATTCTTCTTGTCTTTTCCTGTGAGGCCTGAGCAGCACGACCAATGAGCTGGGATGTCTGGTTGCCTGCAATGCAATGATCTGAGAATATGTGAGTGTTATCTTTTCTTCATTTAATCCTTTTATTTTCATAATTACCTTGTACATATTTGCAATTGTCTCATTTGTAACATCTTTGTAAAATATTTTATAAACACTGCCTAAAAATCATTTATGGGGTATCATATTTAATACTAGTTCGTTCTTCCTGCTCTAAATACGTACCCTGTCTCTGAAGGGAATTACGCTACTATTTTGGGGGTTAGCTCCGGACCTGTTTGATCGGAGCTGGTGGCAGCTTACCGTGTGCCGGCTTTTTGGGGGGGTCACTGTAGCGACTGCGGCTTGATAATTATTGTTCCTGCCTGAGTGGGAGTAGTTATCGCATCGCTGCAGTACACCCAATAGCCAGTACATAGCAGGCAGCCTTTCTGGCGAATAATCACCCTAGGTGCAGTACCTAATCTGACCTGAGAGGAAGGGGGGCGCCAGAGAGCTGCAAGGTTTAAGTGGAACTGTAAGCGGGATATACACAAATCCCTGCAGTTCATGGTATACTGAAGAGCAGTGGGATACCTAAAATAAGCCCCTGCTGTAAACAAGAGGTCAGTAACCTCGTGTGTGTTTTTTTTTCATCACATTGTGGCAGTGGAGGGATAACTAGGATAACCCCCCTGCACATGTGATAGCCGTCTGTTGGTCTAAAGTCACCCCAATCCGTGACATATTGTGGGCAGCGGCTAAGGGATCTTGACAATTGGTGACAGTCTCGGTGTGAATCGTGACATATTGGTGGCAAGGCGGTGGGATATTAGAGCATTAGTGATTTGGTTTGAGCAATCATTCCTCTCACTAAAAACTTGCAGAAAGTTCTTGCGAGAACTCTGCGCAAATAAGTTTGGAGAACGAACTCAGTGTTTATTAGTTGTGAGACAATTGTGTACTGGTAATTATCCCCTTCCCTTTTTCTTCGTTTTTCTATCCTATCTTTTATTTGGCAACCATGGTTGGGCTGGGAGAAGCCTTTTATGAACAGCAGACCAGAGACACCCTTGTTGCCTTATGCAAGTCACAGCACATTGACTATGCAAGCAAAAACAAAAGCGAACTGGTCGCAGCCCTAATGCAATGGGAAGCCGCTCTAGACCACTCACAGAGCCCAGAAGCCGCAGATGCCAGCACCAGCGAACATGGTGCTGCAGCAGAGGTCCAACCACTGAATGCTCGCCCCGTTAGCAATCCGGGCGAATTGGACCCCCACCTGCAGGCGGCCTTGAAAGAATTCCCCACTGACGACCATGAGGGACGTCGGCAGCTGATTCAGCAATACCAGGAGCGAGCCGAGGCCCAGGCCCAGCGAGAGGCAGAGAGAGCCGAGCGAGAGGCCCAGCGAGCCGAGCGAGAGGCCCAGGCCCAGCGAGCTGAGCGCCAAGCCCAGCGAGAACATGAACTGGAGATGCTCCGGCGGGGGGGGACGCCTTCCACTGCCCAGAGCCGTGAGCCCAGCAGCGCTCAGACACCAAAGCCCCGGCCCGACCACTTTCCTGTTATGGAAAAGGATGGGGACTTGGACACTTTTCTGTGGGCCTTTGAGAAAGCCTGCAGACAGTACCAGCTGCCTACACAAGAATGGGCACGGTACCTGACACCAGGGCTGAGAGGAAAAGCTCTGGAGGCGTTTGCTGCCCTCCCTCAAGAACAAGATGGTGACTATGAGGCCATCAAGCAGGCTCTGATAGCCAAGTACCAGCTTACACCCGAGGTGTACCGTAAAAAGTTTCGGACCCTCCAACGTGGCCCACACGACAGTTACAGTGATGTGGTGCATGGACTGGGGACCCACTTTGACCAGTGGACCCAAGGACTGTCAGTGACCACCTTTGCACAGCTGCGAGACCTGATGATCAAAGACCAGTTCTTCCGTCTTTGCCCAACTGAGGTGCGACAGTTCGTGATGGACAGAGAACCCCAAGACGTGACGAAAGCAGCGCAGATTGCCGATGCCTATGAGGCCAACCGTAGATCGGACGTGCGGAAGCCAGTCACCTCCAGCTGGAGAGGGGGTAAGCCTGCAGCCAACGCCAGTACCCCTACCAGCCAACACACCAGAGGTCCTGTCCCCGTGGCCAACAGCACCAGACCTACCACCGAACTTCGCCAGTGTTACCACTGCAGGCAGACTGGACACCTCAGTCACCAATGTCCAGCCAAGCAGAAGAACCCCTCATCCCAGGCCCCAGGGCCTAATGCAGCTGTTCTTTTGGTGGGTGGTGTGGTTGGGAGGGTGTGTGACAACGTACAGCCCGTCACTGTGGGAGGTCGTGTTGCTACCGGCCTCAAGGACACCGGGGCTGAACGAACCCTCATCCGACCCGAACTGGCGGCCCCTGAAGAAATCATTCCGGTGAAAACCCTAACTGTCACTGGGATTAGGGGCATCAGCTGTCCCTTACCGATGGCCCGGGTTTTTATTGATTGGGGTGCCGGGAGCGGGGTGAAAGAAGTGGGGCTGTCTGATAATTTGCCCACTGATGTTTTGTTGGGGACTGATTTGGGGAGGTTGTTTGCATACTACGTCCCTGACACCCCTCCCCAATCTGCTAATAAGGGTAACGTTAACCCTGATGATGATGATGATGATGATGGGAAATCGCATGTGTTACCTGACCATGCTTTATCTTGTAATGATGCATCTGTTAACCATTTTTTCCCTAGGATTGATGGTGAAAATGTTGTACCTGTGCCAACTGTACCTGATAACGCTGTTTCTATGAAAGTTGATGTGTCCGTAGGTACAGGAGTGCTCAGCCACGTCGCTCTGCGGAGTGAGACGGCTGAGGAACCCCTAGCAGGGGCAAGTGTCGGTGCTACCGGAAATGGGGAAATACATGGGAACCGTGAGGAAGGTGATGCCATGCAATTGACCAGTGCCACCGAGGAAGGTAACTGGCCCATAAGTAGCAATGCTCCTGAGGTAATGGGGGTGGATGGGGAGGTAGAGCCCATAGCAGCATCGGCTGATGGGTCTGTAGAAATCCCCGGGGAGACAGCCTACGTAGCTGCTGTCACCCGCAGTCAGAGTGCCCGGAACGCAGATAACTGTCTGCCTCCCGGACCCTCCTCAGTCATCAGTATGACTGAACCAGAGGTGGACCCAGAGCAGGTCCAAGAGGGTTCCCGTGGGGAAGGGACCCTGACATCGCTTTTGGCTTCCCCTAGCCAGGAGTTTAAGGCCGCTCTGCACACAGATGCGAGCCTAGAGAGTTTGAGACAACTCGCCGGGACGTCATTCTCCGAAACTGATAAGGAGAAGGTGTTCTGGGAAGGAGGAAGGTTGTACCGGGAGACAGTACCCGGAGAATCACAAAAGGAGTGGTTGAGGGAAAGACAGCTGGTCGTCCCACAGCAATTCCGGGGTGAGTTGTTGCGGATTGCCCATGAGATCCCGCTAGCTGGACACTTGGGGATCAGCAAAACTAAGGCCCGGCTGTCTCAACACTTCTATTGGCCTAAGATGGGGACAGATGTGTCAAACTACTGCCGCTCCTGTGTCACCTGTCAAAGAGTGGGGAAGGCGGGGCCTGCTCTTAAGGCTCCCCTGATCCCTTTGCCAGTGATAGAGGAGCATTTCCAGAGGATTGCGGTGGACATTGTGGGCCCGCTGGCCATCTCCAGCAGCTCTGGAAAGCGATATATTCTTACTGTGGTAGACTACGCTACCCGGTACCCGGAGGCAGTAGCTCTGTCGTCAACTAGGGCAGATAAGGTGGCGGATGCCCTGTTGGCCATCTTTTCACGTGTAGGATTTCCCAGGGAAATGCTTACTGATCGAGGGACCCAATTTATGTCTCACCTAATGGAGGCTCTCTGTAAGAAAATGCAGGTGAAGCACCTGGTATCGAGTGCGTATCACCCACAGACCAATGGCTTGTGTGAACGCTTCAATGGTACCCTCAAACAGATGCTACGCATGCTGGTTGAGACACAAGGGCGCGACTGGGAGCGGTACCTCCCACACCTGCTATTCGCTTACCGAGAGGTTCCGCAGGCCTCGACGGGGTTCTCCCCCTTCGAGCTCCTGTACGGCAGGCGAGTCCGGGGACCCCTTGGGTTGGTAAGAGAATCCTGGGAAGAGGAGCCGAACCCTTCTGAAGTGTCCATAGTGGAGTATGTCATGCGCTTCCGTGACAAGATGCAGACCTTGACGCAGTTGGTGCATGACAACATGACGCAGGCTCAGGCTGATCAGAAGCACTGGTACGACCAGAACGCCCGGGAGCGGACCTACCACGTGGGTCAAAAGGTGTGGGTGCTGGTTCCTGTACCAACAGATAAGCTTCAGGCAGCCTGGGACGGCCCGTACGTCGTCCACCAACAGCTCAACCCGGTCACCTACGTGGTCACGCTTGACCACACTCGGGGTAGGCGAAAGGCCTTTCACGTCAACATGATGAAGGCTCATCACGAACGTGAACCTTTCGTCCTACCGGTCTGCAGCGCACCCGAAGAAGGGGAGGAAGACACCCTCCTGGACATGCTGGCCCAAGCCAAGGCCCGTGGGTCCATTGAGGACGTGGAGGTAAGCGCCTCGCTAGATGAACCACAGCGGTTGCAGTTGCAAACCACACTGGAACCCTTCCGGGTCGTGTTCTCCAACCGGCCTGGAAGGACTGAGTTAGCGGTCCACGAGGTGGACACCGGGAATCACGCCCCACTACGGCGAACACCCTATCGAATCTCTGACCAGGTGCAGCAGATTATGCGCCAGGAGATCGATGAGATGTTACAGCTGGGGGTGATTCGACGGTCAAAGAGCGCGTGGGCCTCACCTGTAGTTCTCGTGCCAAAGAAGGACCGGACCACCCGGTTCTGCGTGGACTACAGGGGGCTCAACGCCATTACAGCCTCTGACGCGCACCCAATGCCGCGCATCGAGGAGCTGCTTGAGAAGTTAGCTGGCGCAAAATACCTGACAATAATGGATCTGAGTCGCGGATACTGGCAGATTCCCCTGAGCCCCGAAGCGCAGGAGAAGTCCGCCTTTATCACACCCTTTGGACTGTACGAGTCCACGGTCATGCCCTTCGGCATGAAGAATGCCCCTGCCACTTTCCAGCGGATGGTCAATCTCCTGCTTCAGGGACTGGAGAAGTACGCTGTGGCGTACTTAGATGACATTGCCATCTTCAGTCCCTCCTGGGATGAACACCTGCAGCATCTCGAGGAGGTGCTCGGGCGAATTCACCAAGCAGGCCTGACTATCAAGCCGGGAAAGTGCCAGATGGGCATGAGGGAGGTCCACTACCTGGGACACCGGGTAGGCGGAGGCACCCTGAAACCGGAGCCTGACAAAGTGGGCGTGATCGTGAACTGGCCCACTCCCAGGAACAAGAAACAGGTGATGTCCTTCCTGGGCACTGCAGGGTACTATAGGCGCTTCGTGCAGCACTATAGTAGCCTGGCAAAACCTTTGACGGACCTCACCAGGAAGAAGCTACCCCACATCGTCAACTGGACAGATGGCTGTGAGGGGGCCTTCCAGGCGTTGAAGACAGCACTGTGCAACGCCCCTGTGTTGAAAGCAGTCGACAGCAGTCGACCATTCTTGGTACAGACCGACGCCAGCGAGTTTGGCCTTGGTGCTGTGCTCAGCCAGGTGGACTCGGAGGACCAAGAGCACCCCGTGTTGTACCTGAGCCGGAAACTTTTGCCGAGGGAAGTGGCCTACTCCACCATCGAGAAGGAGTGCCTGGCCATAGTCTGGGCCCTGCAGCGCTTGCAGCCCTACTTGTACGGTCGCACCTTCACGGTGGTGACCGACCACAACCCTCTGCGCTGGCTAAGCACCATGTGTGGAACCAACGGCAGGTTGCTACGCTGGAGCCTTGCCCTTCAGCAATTTGACTTCACCATTGAACACAAAGCGGGCAGGGAGCATGGGAATGCAGATGGACTGTCCCGCCAGGGTGAACCCACGGAGGTGCGCATGGAGGCATACCGAGAGGTTCTGCCACCGTAGCGCACGCTAAAAGGGGGAGGTGTCACGATATGGTATGAAGTATCATATAGGTTTAGTTCTGTTGCTAGCAAGCTGTGGGTTAAAAAACCCCCCTTCCCTTTCACTCAGCCAAGAGCTGCCTTGCCAATGTATGTGAGAGGGGAGTTTTATTGAAGAAAGGCATTTACGACTGGCATTTCCTGCCGTGTAAGCTCATGTCCAGGTATCACTGGACTAGAAGCTTCTAGAATCATGAAAGTCTTTTGTTCTGTTTTTGGAAGATATTAGGCAAATCGTTTAAGTTAAGACCACGAAAACATATATTTGTAATCTCCATCGAAGGAGCTACCCATCACTCTAAACATGAGCTTTTAACTCCATCAGGGGAAGAAGTAGGGATTTCTCTGTAAATATACATCCCAAATAGGACATATTTGATCTCACTAGAATGCCAGCGATAATACGAGATGAATGAGGGGTATGGTGCGATGATGATATGTTCAGCAGCGGAATTACAAGTTTTAGAAAGATTTAGCTTATACTTAGTCAGAATGCAGAGAGAGGAGGGACTGGGATAGCCAGCCTTTTTGGTGATGTCACCAGGTTAAACTATAACTATTTTGGCCGGACTCCAGCAGTGAGTCTGTTGCTGGAAGAACATGGGGGTCTGACCTGAAGAGCTGTACCTCATGCATTGGGATTTTTGGGAGCCCCTCCCCCCTAGCATGGTGTTTGCCTGAACTGATATGAACTAAGAACATGTGAGTTATCTTTTCTTCCTTTAATCCCTTTATTTTCATAATTACCTTGTACCTATTTGCAATTGTCTCACTTGTAACATCTTTGTAAAATATTTTGATAAACACTGCATAAACTTTATGGGTATATTATTTCATGCCAGTTATTTCTCCATGCTCTAAAAACGTACCCTGTCTCTTGAAGGGAAAGTACGCTACTGTTTTGGGGTTTGCTTCGGACCCGTTTAATCGAGGCTGGTGGCAGTGATACCGTGTACTGTGCAGGCCTTTGGGTTTCACTGTAGCGACTGCGGCTTGATAATTATTGTTCCTGCCTGAGTGGGAGTAGTTATCGCGTCGCTGCAGCGCGCCCAATAGCCAGTACATAGCAGGCAGCCTTTCTGGCGACCAATTACCCTAGGTGCAGTACCTAATCTGACCTGAGAGTAAGGGGGCGCCAGAGAGCTGCAAGTGTTAAGTGGAACTGTAAGCGGGATAGACACAAATCCCTGCAGTTCATGGTATATTGAAGAGCAGTGGGATACCTAAAATAAGCCCCTGCTGTAAACTAAGAGGTCAATAACCTTGTGTGTGTTCTTTTCATCACATTGTGGCAGTGGAGGAAAACTAGGATAAGCCCCTCTGCACATGTGATAGCCGTCTGCTGGTCTAAAGTTACCCCGATCCGTGACATATTGTGGGCAGCGGCTAAGGGATCACGGTGTGAATCGTGACATCTCGCAAGAACTTTCTGCAAGTTTTTAGTGAGAGGAATGATTGCTCAAACCAAATCACTAATGCTCTAATATCCCACCGCTTTGCCACCAATATGTCACGATTCACACCGCGACTGTCAAGATCCTACTCCCACTCAGGCAGGAACAATAATTATCAAGCCGCAGTCGCTACAGTGAAACCCAAAGGCCTGCACAGTACACGGTATCACTGCCACCAGCCTCGATTTAACGGGTCCGAAGCAAACCCCAAAACAGTAGCGTACTTTCCCTTCAAGAGACAGGGTACGTTTTTAGAGCATGGAGAAATAACTGGCATGAAATAATATACCCATAAAGTTTATGCAGTGTTTATCAAAATATTCTACAAAGATGTTACAAGTGAGACAATTGCAAATATGTACCAGGTAATTATAAAAATAAAGGGATTAAAGGAAGAAAAGATAACTCACATGTTCTTAGTTCATATCAGTTCAGGCAAACACCATGCTAGGGGGGAGGGGCTCCCAAAAATCCCAATGCATGAGGTACAGCTCTTCAGGTCAGACCCACCTGTTCTTCCAGCAACAGACTCCCTGCTGGAGTCCGGCCAAAACAGTTATAGTTTAACCTGGTGACATCACCAAAAAGGCTGGCTATCCCAGTCCCTCCTCTCTCTGCATTCTGACTAAGTATAAGCTAAATCTTTCTAAGACTTGTAATTCCGCTGCTGAACATATCATCATCGCACCATACCCCTCATTCATCTCGTATTATCGCTGGCATTCTAGTGAGATCAAATATGTCCTATTTGGGATGTATATTTACAGAGAAATCCCTACTTCTTCCCCTGATGGAGTTAAAAGCTCATGTTTAGAGTGATGGGTAGCTCCTTCGATGGAGATTACAAATATATGTTTTCGTGGTCTTAACTTAAACGATTTGCCTAATATCTTCCAAAAACAGAACAAAAGACTTTCATATTCTGGAAGGTTCTAATCTAGTAAAAGCTGGGCACTTTCCACCACAGGAAATACTGGTCGTAAATACCTTTCGTCAATAAAACTCTCTTCCCCATGTACATTGACAAGGCAGCTCTTGGCTGAGTGAAAGGGAAGGGGGGGGGGGGTTTAACCCACAGCATGCTAGCAACAGAACTAAACTTATATGATATTTCATACCATATCGTGACACTGCTCTCCTACCTACAGTCCATGTAATGACATTACTCCTCTCCTACCTACAGTCCATGTAATGACATCACTGCTCTCCTACATACAGTCCATGTAATGACATCACCGCTCTCCTACATACAGTCCATGTAATGACATCACTGCTCTCCTACCTACAGTCAGGTAATGACATCTGTTGTGAATTCTGTTTGTGGGCTCCCCCGGTGGTGTTTTATGGTAGTGTCACTTATTTGCCTTCTTCTATCCTTGATCACCTGTTGACACCCATTAGGGGAGTTTCCTATTTAAGGCTGCTTGGCTGCTGGTCTGATGCCGGCCAACAATGTATCAGTAGCATTCTGTTGCATTCTCCTGCCTCAAGATCCTGTTCAGCTAAGTTGAATTTTGTTTCTAGTTTATTCTATTTTTGTCCAGCTATTTGCAATGTGACTCTCTGTAGCTGGAAGCTCTCGTGAACTGAAATTGCCACTCCAGTGGCATGAGTTGTCACTGGAGTTTTAAAGTAATTTCAGGATGGTGTTTTTGAGTAGTGTTTTGAAGTTGACCGTGAAGTGACTCTTTCCTGTACTTCTGCTATCTAGTAAGCGGACCTCACTGTGCTAAATCTGCTGTTCATCCTACGTATGTCTTTTCCTCTTGACTCACCGTCAATATCTGTGGGGGGCTGCTATCTCCTTTTGGGGTTCATCTCTGGAGGTAAGGCAGGCCTGTATATTCCTCTGATAGGGGTAGTTAGATCTCCGGCTGGCACGTGGTGTCTAGGGCATCGTAGGAAACACTCCCCGGCTACTTCCAGTGTCGTGTCAGGTTCAGGTCACGGTCACTTTAGTTCCCATCACCCGAGAGCTAGTCCGTTGTTATTTTGATTTCCCTGCCATTGGGAAAATCATAACAGTTTGGCCGGCCCAACATGTGTTAAAACTATGCACTAAAGCAGGAAAGGATATGAAAAGGTTTTTTTTTCCTTCTGTGTTTGGAAAGTGCACCTTAGTGCTTATTTGTACTCCTTGCTTAAACTGCAGTCTTCAGCCTTTTTTTTTTTTTCCTCTCCTCTTAATCTCTGAATGGCTTTGGTTACACCTGTTTGAATCATGGATCCACAGAGTTTGGTTGCAGGTCTGAATAACCTGGCTACAAAGGTCCAGAACTTACAAGATTTTGTTATACGTGCTCCAATGTCTGAACCTAAGATCCCTATGCCTGAATTTTTTACCGGAGACAGATCCCGTTTTTTGAATTTCAGAGAGAATTGTAAATTGTTTTTGTCTCTGAAATCTCACTCTGCTGGTGATCCTGCGCAACAGGTTAAAATTGTTATTTCTCTATTGCGGGGTGACCCACAAAGTTGGGCATTTGCATTGTCGCCAGGGGATCCTGCGTTATTAAATGTAGATGCGTTTTTTCTGGCTTTGGGGTTGCTTTATGAAGAACCTAATTTAGAGATTTTGGCTGAGAAAGCCTTGATAGCTCTTTCCCAAGGGCAAGATGAAGCTGAGATATACTGCCAAAAATTTCGTAAATGGTCGGTGCTTACTAAATGGAATGAGTGCGCTCTAGCAGCTAATTTCAGAGAAGGTCTCTCTGATGCCGTGAAGGATGTCATGGTGGGGTTCCCTGTGCCTACAGGTCTAAATGATGCCATGAAATTGGCTATCCAGATTGATCGGCGTTTACGGGAGCGCAAATCTGTGCACCATATGGCGGTATCTTCTGAGCAAAAATCTGTGCACCATATGGCGGTATCTTTTGAGCAAAAACCTGTGCACCATATGGCGGTATCTTCTGAGCAAAAACCTGTGCACCATATGGCGGTATCTTCTGAGCAAAAACCTGTGCATCATTTGGCGGTGACCTCTGAAAAGGCACCAGAGCATATGCAATGCGATAGTGTATTGTCTAGAGGCGAACGACAGAATTACAGGCGCAAAAATGGGTTGTGCTTCTATTGTGGAGATCCAGCTCATGTTATATCAGCATGCTCTAAACGCATAAAGAAGGTTGATAAAAAGGTTGATAAATCTTTTTCTATGGGTACCTTGCAGTCTAAATTTCTTTTGTCCGTGACATTGATTTGTACTTTATCATCTGTTACTGTGGATGCTTATGTGGATTCTGGCGCCGCTCTGAGTCTCATGGATTGGTCCTTTGCCAAGCGTTGTGGGTTTGATTTAGAGCCTCTGGAGGTTTCTATTCCCTTAAAGGGTATTGATTCTACACCTTTGGCTAGCAATAAACCACAATATTGGACACAAGTGACTATGCATCTTTCCCCAGACCATCAGGAGATTATTCGTTTCCTTGTGTTATATAATCTACATGACGTATTAGTACTTGGATTACCATGGTTACAAATTCATAATCCAGTCTTGGACTGGAGATCAATGTCTGTGCTGAGCTGGGGATGTCAGGGGATTCATGGGGATGCACCTTTGGTTCCCATTTCTTCATCTACTCCCTCTGAGATCCCAGCATTTTTGTCAGATTTTTATGATGTCTTTCAGGAGCCTAAAACTGATTCTCTCCCCCCTCACAGAGAGTGTGACTGCGCTATTGAGTTGATTCCCGGTAGTAAATTTCCTAAGGGTCGCTTGTTTAATTTGTCTGTACCTGAACATACTGCTATGCGGGAGTATATCAGAGAATCTTTGGAAAAGGGTCATATTCGCCCCTCTTTGTCTCCACTGGGGGCAGAGTTTTTCTTTGTGGGTAAAAAGGATGGTTCATTGAGACCTTGTATCGACTATCGACTTCTGAATAAGATTACAGTTAAATACCAGTACCCGTTACCTTTACTGACTGATCTTTTTGCTCGCATAAAGGGGGCGAAGTGGTTCACTAAGATCGATCTACGTGGTGCGTATAATTTGGTGCAGATTAAGCAGGGGGATGAGTGGAAGACCGCATTTAATACGCCTGAAGGCCATTTTGAGTATTTGGTAATGCCTTTCGGTCTCGCGAATGCCCCTTCCGTTTTTCAGTCCTTTATGCACGATATTTTCCGTGAATATCTGGATAAATTTATGATTGTGTATTTGGATGATATTTTGATTTTTTCGGAGGACTGGGAATCTCATGTTCAACAGGTCAGGAGAGTTTTTCAGGTTTTACGAGCTAATTCTCCATTTGTGAAGGGCTCAAAGTGTATTTTTGGGGTTCAGAGAATTTCCTTTTTGGGATATATTTTTTCCCCTTCATCTATGGAGATGGACCCTGTTAAGGTTCAGGCTATTTGTGATTGGGTACAACCTACTTCTCTAAAGAGTCTTCAGAAATTCTTGGGATTTGCTAATTTCTATCGCCGATTCATAGCGGGTTTTTCTGCCATTGCTAAACCTTTGACTGATTTGACCAAGAAGGGTGCTGATGTTGTTAATTGGTCCTCTGCGGCTGTGGAGGCCTTTCGGGAGCTTAAGCGCCGCTTTTCTTCTGCTCCTGTGTTGCGCCAGCCTGATGTTTCGCTCCCGTTCCAGGTTGAAGTAGATGCTTCCGAGATCGGAGCAGGTGCAGTTTTGTCGCAGAAAGGTCCTGACTGCTCAGTGATGAGACCATGTGCGTTTTTCTCTCGAAAGTTTTCGCCCGCTGAGCGAAATTATGATGTTGGAAATCGGGAGCTCTTGGCCATGAAGTGGGCATTTGAGGAGTGGCGTCATTGGCTTGAGGGTGCTAGACACCAGGTGGTGGTCTTGACTGACCACAAAAATCTAATTTACCTTGAGTCAGCCAGGCGTCTGAATCCTAGACAGGCGCGCTGGTCGTTGTTTTTCTCTCGATTTAACTTTGTGGTTTCATATCTGCCTGGGTCTAAGAATGTGAGGGCGGATGCCCTCTCTAGGAGTTTTGAGCCTGACTCGCCTGGTGATTCCGAACCTACTGGCATCCTGAAGGATGGGGTGATATTGTCAGCTGTCTCCCCAGACCTGCGGCGCTCTTTGCAGGAGTTTCAGGTGGATAGGCCTGATCGCTGTCCGCCTGGTAGACTGTTTGTCCCTGATGACTGGACCAGTAGAGTTATTTCGGAGGTTCACTCTTCCGCGTTGGCAGGTCATCCTGGAATTTTTGGCACCAGGGATCTGGTGTCTAGGTCCTTCTGGTGGCCTTCCTTGTCTCGAGATGTACGTATTTTTGTGCAGTCTTGTGATGTTTGTGCTCGGGCTAAGCCCTGCTGTTCCCGGGCCAGCGGGTTGTTGTTGCCCTTGCCTATTCCTAAGAGGCCTTGGACGCACATCTCTATGGACTTTATTTCTGACCTTCCTGTTTCTCGTAGGATGTCCGTCATCTGGGTGGTGTGTGACCGTTTTTCCAAGATGGTTCACTTGGTACCTTTGCCCAAATTGCCCTCCTCCTCTGAGCTGGTCCCTCTATTTTTTCAGAATGTTGTGCGTTTGCATGGTATTCCTGAGAATATAGTGTCTGACAGGGGTACTCAGTTTGTGTCTAGATTTTGGCGGGCGTTCTGTGCCAGGATGGGCATCGACTTGTCTTTTTCGTCTGCATTCCATCCTCAGACTAATGGCCAGACTGAGCGTACTAATCAGACCTTGGAGACTTACTTGAGGTGTTTTGTGTCCGCTGATCAGGACGATTGGCTTGATTTTTTGCCATTGGCAGAGTTTGCCCTTAACAATCGGGCCAGTTCTGCCACTTTGGTTTCTCCATTTTTTTGTAATTCAGGGTTTCACCCTCGCTTTTCGTCCGGTCAATTGGAGTCTTCGGATTGTCCTGGAGTAGATGCTGTGGTTGATAGAATGCATCAGATTTGGGGACAGGTTGTGGACAATCTGAAGTTGTCCCAGGAGAAGACTCAACAGTTCACTAATCGTCATCGGCGTGTCGGTCCTCGTCTTTGTGTTGGGGACCTGGTTTGGTTGTCTTCTCGATTTGTTCCTATGAAGGTCTCGTCTCCTAAGTTTAAGCCTCGGTTTATCGGCCCTTATAGGATTCTGGAGGTTCTCAATCCTGTGTCCTTTCGTTTGGACCTCCCAGCATCTTTTACTATTCATAATGTTTTTCATCGGTCATTGTTGCGGAGGTATGAGGTGCCGGTTGTTCCGTCTGCTGATCCTCCTGCTCCTGTGCTGGTTGAGGGTGAGTTGGAGTATGTGGTGGAAAAGATCTTGGACTCCCGTGTTTCCAGACGGAAACTTCAGTATCTGGTTAAGTGGAAGGGCTATGGTCAGGAGGATAATTCTTGGGTGACAGCATCTGATGTTCATGCTCCTGATTTGGTTTGTGCATTTCATAGTGCTCATCCAGATCGCCCTGGTGGTTCTGGTGAGGGTTCGTTGCCCCCTCCTTAAGGGGGGGGTACTGTTGTGAATTCTGTTTGTGGGCTCCCCCGGTGGTGTTTTATGGTACTGTCACTTATTTGCCTTCTTCTATCCTTGATCACCTGTTGACACCCATTAGGGGAGTTTCCTATTTAAGGCTGCTTGGCTGCTGGTCTGATGCCGGCCAACAATGTATCAGTAGCATTCTGCTGCATTCTCCTGCCTCAAGATCCTGTTCAGCTAAGTTGAATTTTGTTTCTAGTTTATTCTATTTTTGTCCAGCTATTTGCAATGTGACTCTCTGTAGCTGGAAGCTCTCGTGAACTGAAATTGCCACTCCAGTGGCATGAGTTGTCACTGGAGTTTTAAAGTAATTTCAGGATGGTGTTTTTGAGTAGTGTTTTGAAGTTGACCGTGAAGTGACTCTTTCCTGTACTTCTGCTATCTAGTAAGCGGACCTCACTGTGCTAAATCTGCTGTTCATCCTACGTATGTCTTTTCCTCTTGACTCACCGTCAATATCTGTGGGGGGCTGCTATCTCCTTTTGGGGTTCATCTCTGGAGGTAAGGCAGGCCTGTATATTCCTCTGATAGGGGTAGTTAGATCTCCGGCTGGCGCGTGGTGTCTAGGGCATCGTAGGAAACACTCCCCGGCTACTTCCAGTGTCGTGTCAGGTTCAGGTCACGGTCACTTTAGTTCCCATCACCCGAGAGCTAGTCCGTTGTTATTTTGATTTCCCTGCCATTGGGAAAATCATAACAGACATCACTGCTCTCCTACATACAGGCCAGGTAATGACATCACTGCTCTCCTACCTACAGTCCAGGTAATGACATCACTGCTCTCCTACATACAGTCCATGTAAGCACATCACTGCTCTCCTACCTACAGTCCATGTAATGACATCACTGCTCTCCTACATACAGTCCAGGTAATGACATCACTGCTCTCCTACATACAGTCCATGTAAGCACATCACTGCTCTCCTACCTACAGTCCATGTAATGACATCACTGCTCTCCTACCTACAGTCCATGTAATGACATCACTGCTCTCCTACATACAGTCCATGTAATGACATCACTGCTCTCCTACATACAGTCCAGGTAATGACATCACTGCTCTCCTACCTACAGTCCAGGTAATGACATCACTATCCTACATACAGACCAGGTAATGACATCACTGCTCTCCTACATACAGTCAGGTAATGACATCACTGCTCTCCTACATACAGTCCATGTAATGACATCACTGCTCTCCTACATACAGTCAGGTAATGACATCACTGCTCTCCTACATACAGTCCAGGTAATGACATCACTGCTCTCCTACCTACAGTGCAGGTAATGACATCACTGCTCTCCTACATACAGTCCAGGTAATGACATCACTGCTCTCCTACATACAGTAAGGTAATGACATCACTGCTCTCCTACATACAGTCCATGTAATGACATCACTTCTCTCCTACATACAGTCCAGGTAATGACATCACTGCTCTCCTACCTACATTCCAGGTAATGACATCACTGCTCTCCTACCTACAGTCCAGGTAATGACATCACTGCTCTCCTACATACAGTCCATGTAATGACATCACTGCTCTCCTACATACAGTCAGGTAATGACATCACTGCTCTCCTACATACAGTCCAGGTAATGACATCACTGATCTCCTACCTACAGTCCAGGTAATGACATCACTGCTCTCCTACCTACAGTCCATGTAATGACATCACTGCTCTCCTACATACAGTCAGGTAATGACATCACCGCTCTCCTATATACAGTCCAGGTAATGACATCACCGCTCTCCTACATACAGTCCAGGTAATGACATCACTGCTCTCCTACAGTCAGGTAATGACATCACTGCTCTCCTACATACAGTCCATGTAAGGACATCACTGCTCTCCTACCTACAGTCCATGTAATGACATCACTGCTCTCCTACATACAGTCCAGGTAATGACATCACCGCTCTTCTACGTACAGTCAGGTAATGACATCACCGCTCTCCTACGTACAGTCAGGTAATGACATCACCGCTCTCCTATATACAGTCCAGGTAATGACATCATCGCTCTCCTATATACAGTCCACGTAATGACATCACTGCTGTCCTACATACAGTCAGGTAATGACATCACTGCTCTCCAACATACAGTCCAGGTAATGACATCACTGCTCTCCTACAGTCAGGTAATGACATCACTGCTCTCCTACATACAGTCCATGTAAGGACATCACTGCTCTCCTACCTACAGTCCATGTAATGACATCACCGCTCTCCTACATACAGTCCAGGTAATGACATCACCGCTCTCCTATATACAGTCCATGTAATGACATCACTGCTCTCCTACATACAGTCCAGGCAATGACATCACTGCTCTCCTACACACAGTCAGGTAATGACATCACTGCTCTCCAACATACAGTCCATGTAATGACATCACTGCTCTTCTACGTACAGTCAGGTAATGACATCACTGCTCTCCTACATACAGTCCAGGTAATGATATCACTGCTCTCCTACATACAGTCCATGTAATGACATCACTGCTCTCCTACCTACAGTCCATGTAATGACATCACCGCTCTCCTACATACAGTCCAGGTAATGACATCACTGCTCTCCTACATACAGTCCATGTAATGACATCACTGCTCTCCTACATACAGTCCATGTAATCACATCACTGCTCTCCTACCTACAGTCCATGTAATGACATCACTGCTCTCCTACGTACAGTCCAGGTAATGACATCACTGCTCTCCTACCTACAGTCCATGTAATGACATCACTGCTCTCCTACCCACAGTCCATGTAATGACATCACTGCTCTCCTACATACAGTCCATGTAATGACATCACTGCTCTCCTACCTACAGTCCAGGTAATGACATCACCGCTCTCCTACATACAGTCCAGGTAATGACATCACTGCTCTCCTACATACAGTCCAGGTAATGACATCACTGCTCTCCTACATACAGTCAGGTAATGACATCACTGCTCTCCTACATACAATCAGGTAATGACATCACCGCTCTCCTATATACAGTCCATGTAATGACATCACTGCTCTCCTACATACAGTCCAGGTAATGACATCACTGCTCTCCTACATACAGTCCATGTAAGGACATCACTGCTCTCCTACCTACAGTCCATGTAATGACATCACTGCTCTCCTACATACAGTCCAGGTAATAACATCACTGCTCTCCAACATACAGTCCATGTAATGACATCACTGCTCTCCTACCTACAGTCCATGTAATGACATCACCGCTCTCCTACATACAGTCCAGGTAATGACATCACCGCTCTCCTATATACAGTCCATGTAATGACATCACTGCTCTCCTACATACAGTCCAGGCAATGACATCACTGCTCTCCTACACACAGTCAGGTAATGACATCACTGCTCTCCAACATACAGTCCATGTAATGACATCACTGCTCTTCTACGTACAGTCAGGTAATGACATCACCGCTCTCCTACATACAGTCAGGTAATGACATCACTGCTCTCCTACATACAGTCCATGTAATGACATCACTGCTCTCCTACATACAGTCAGGTAATGACATCACTGCTCTCCTGCATACAGTCCATGTAATGACATCACTGCTCTCCTACATACAGTCCATGTAATGACATCACTGCTCTCCTACACACAGTCAGGTAATGACATCACCGCTCTCCTATATACAGTCCATGTAATGACATCACTGCTCTCCTACCTACAGTCCAGGTAATGACATCACTGCTCTCCTACATACAGTCCATGTAATGACATCACTGCTCTTCTACCAACAGTCCAGGTAATGACATCACTGCTCTCCTACCTACAGTCCAGGTAATGATATCACTGCTCTCCTACCTACAGTCCATATAAGGACATCACTGCTCTCCTACATACAGTCCATGTAATGACATCACTGCTCTCCTACCTACAGTCCATGTAATGACATCACTGCTCTCCTACATACAGTCCAGGTAATGACATCACTGCTCTCCAACATACAGTCCATGTAATGACATCACTGCTCTCCTACCTACAGTCCATGTAATGACATCACCGCTCTCCTACATACAGTCCAGGTAATGACATCACTGCTCTCCTACATACAGTCCATGTAATGACATCACTGCTCTCCTACATACAGTCCATGTAATGACATCACTGCTCTCCTACCTACAGTCCAGGTAATCACATCACTGCTCTCCTACATACAGTCCATGTAATGACATCACTGCTCTCCTACATACAGTCCAGGTAATGATATCACTGCTCTCCTACATACAGTCCATGTAATGAGATCACTGCTATCCTACATACAGTCCAGGTAATGATATCACTGCTCTCCTACATACAGTCCATGTAATGACATCACTGCTCTCCTACATACAGTCCAGGTAATGATATCACTGCTCTCCTACATACAGTCCATGTAATGACATCACCGCTCTCCTATATACAGTCCAGGTAATGACATCACCGCTCTCCTACATACAGTCAGGTAATGACATCACTGCTCTCCTACCTACAGTCCAGGTAATGATATCACTGCTCTCCTACCTACAGTCCATATAAGGACATCACAGCTCTCCTACATACAGTCCATGTAATGACATCACTGCTCTCCTACCTACAGTCCATGTAATGACATCACTGCTCTCCTACATACAGTCCAGGTAATGACATCACTGCTCTCCAACATACAGTCCATGTAATGACATCTCTGCTCTCCTACCTACAGTCCATGTAATGACATCACCGCTCTCCTACATACAGTCCAGGTAATGACATCACTGCTCTCCTACATACAGTCCATGTAATGACATCACTGCTCTCCTACATACAGTCCATGTAATGACATCACTGCTCTCCTACCTACAGTCCAGGTAATGACATCACTGCTCTCCTACATACAGTCCATGTAATGACATCACTGCTCTCCTGTTATGACCCCAATGGCGAGGGTCTCAGAGGAACGTGGAAGTCTGCAGAATACAAAAATCCAGCTCATAGGGCAGTGGTAGCTGGGTTGACCATATATCTACTCCTAACGCCAACACTAGAAGTAGCCGGGGATCATTCCTACGTTGATTCTAGATGACACGCTCCAGCCGGAGAATCTAGCTACCCCTAGTAGAGGAAAACAAAAGACCTTTCTTGCCTCCAGAGAAGGGGACCCCAAAGCTGGATAGAAGCCCCCCACAAATAATAACGGTGAGGTAAGAGGAAATGACAAACACAGAAATGAACCAGGTTTAGCACAGAGAGGCCCGCTTACTGATAGCAGAATAAAGAAAGGTAACTTATATGGTCAACAAAAACCCTATCAAAATCCACACTGGAAATTCAAGAACCCCCGAACCGTCTAACGGTCCGGGGGGAGAACACCAGCCCCCTAGAGCTTCCAGCAAAGGTCAGGATATATATTTGGAACAAGCTGGACAAAAATACAAAACCAAAACAAAATAGCAAAAAGCAAAAAGCGGACTTAGCTGATATAACTGGAACCAGGAACAGTAGACAAGAGCACAGCAGACTAGCTCTGATAACTACGTTGCCAGGCATTGAACTGAAGGTCCAGGGAGCTTAAATAGCAACACCCTTAACTAACGACCCAGGTGCGGATAAAAGGAATGACAGAAAAACCAGAGTCAAAAAACTAGTAACCACTAGAGGGAGCAAAAAGTAAATTCACAACACTCTCCTACATACAGTCCATGTAATCACATCACTGCTCTCCTACCTACAGTCCATGTAATGACATCACTGCTCTCCTACGTACAGTCCAGGTAATGACATCACTGCTCTCCTACATACAGTCCATGTAATGACATCACTGCTCTCCTACCTACAGTCCATGTAATGACATCACTGCTCTCCTACATACAGTCCATGTAATGACATCACTGCTCTCCAACATACAGTCCATGTAATGACATCACTGCTCTCCTACCTACAGTCCAGGTAATGACATCACCGCTCTCCTACATACAGTCCAGGTAATGACATCACTGCTCTCCTACATACAGTCCAGGTAATGACATCACTGCTCTCCTACATACAGTCAGGTAATGACATCACTGCTCTCCTACATACAATCAGGTAATGACATCACCGCTCTCCTATATACAGTCCATGTAATGACATCACTGCTCTCCTACATACAGTCCAGGTAATGACAACACTGCTCTCCAACATACAGTCCATGTAATGACATCACTGCTCTCCTACCTACAGTCCATGTAATGACATCACCGCTCTCCTACATACAGTCCAGGTAATGACATCACTGCTCTCCTACATACAGTCCATGTAATGACATCACTGCTCTTCTACCAACAGTCCAGGTAATGACATCACTGCTCTCCTACCTACAGTCCAGGTAATGATATCACTGCTCTCCTACCTACAGTCCATATAAGGACATCACTGCTCTCCTACATACAGTCCATGTAATGACATCACTGCTCTCCTACCTACAGTCCATGTAATGACATCACTGCTCTCCTACATACAGTCCAGGTAATGACATCACTGCTCTCCAACATACAGTCCATGTAATGACATCACTGCTCTCCTACCTACAGTCCATGTAATGACATCACCGCTCTCCTACATACAGTCCAGGTAATGACATCACTGCTCTCCTACACACAGTCCATGTAATGACTTCACTGCTCTCCTACCTACAGTCCAGGTAATGACATCACTGCTCTCCTACATACAGTCCATGTAATGACATCACTGCTCTCCTACATACAGTCCATGTAATGACATCACTGCTCTCCTACCTACAGTCCAGGTAATGACATCACTGCTCTCCTACATACAGTCAGGTAATGACATCACTGCTCTCCTACCTACAGTCCAGGTAATGACATCACTGCTCTCCTACATACAGTCCATGTAATGACATCACTGCTCTTCTACCTACAGTCCAGGTAATGACATCACCGCTCTCCTACATACAGTCCGGTAATGACATCACTGCTCTCCTACCTACAGTCCAGGTAGTGACATCACTGCTCTCCTACACACAGTCCAGGTAATGACATCACTGCTCTCCTACATACAGTCCATGTAATGACATCACTGCTCTCCTACATACAGTCCATTTAATGACATCACTTCTCTCCTACATACAGTCCATGTAATGACATCACTGCTCTCCTACATACAGTCCAGGTAATGACATCACTGCTCTCCTACATACAGTCCATGTAATGACATCACTGCTCTCCTACATACAGGCCAGGTAATGACATCACTGCTCTCCTACCTACAGTCCAGGTAATGACATCACTGCTCTCCTAAATACAGTCCATGTAATGACATCACTGCTCTCCTACATACAGTCCATGTAATGACATCACTGCTCTCCTACCTAAAGTCCAGGTAATGACATCACTGCTCTCCTACATAGAGTCAGGTAATGACATCACTGCTCTCCTACCTACAGTCCATGTAATGACATCACTGCTCTTCTACCTACAGTCCAGGTAATGACATCACTGCTCTCCTACATACAGTCCATGTAATGACATCACTGCTCTCCTACATACAGTCCATGTAATGACACCTCTGCTCTCCTACATACAGTCCATGTAATGACATCACTGCTCTTCTACCTACAGTCCAGGTAATGACATCACTGCTCTCCTACATACAGTCCATGTAATGACATCACTGCTCTCCTACATACAGTCCATGTAATGACATCTCTGCTCTCCTACATACAGTCCATGTAATGACATCACTGCTCTCCTACATATAGTCCAGGTAATGACATCACCTCTCTCCTATATACAGTCCAGGTAATGACATCACTGCTCTCCTACATTCAGTCCATGTAATGACATCACTGCTCTTCTACCAACAGTCCAGGTAATGACATCACTGCTCTCCTACCTACAGTCCAGGTAATGACATCACTGCACTCCTACCTACAGTCCATGTAATGACATCACTGCTCTCCTACATACAGTCCATGTAATGACATCTCTGCTCTCCTACATACAGTCCATGTAATGACATCACTGCTCTCCTACATACAGTCCAGGTAATGACATCACCTCTCTCCTATATACAGTCCAGGTAATGACATCACTGCTCTCCTACATACAGTCCATGTAATGACATCACTGCTCTCCTACATACAGTCCATGTAATGACATCACCGCTCTCCTATATACAGTCCATGTAATGACATCTCTGCTCTCCTACCTACAGTCCATGTAATGACATCACTGCTCTCCTACATACAGTCCATGTAATGACATCACTGCTCTCCTACATACAGTCCATGTAATGACATCACTGCTCTCCTACATACAGTCCATGTAATGACATCACTGCTCTCCTACACACAGTCCAGGTAATGACATCACTGCTCTCCTACAAACAGTCCATGTAATGACATCACTGCTCTCCTACATACAGTCGATGTAATGACATCACTGCTCTCCTACATACAGTCCATGTAATGACATCACTGCTCTCCTACATATAGTCCATGTAATGACCTCTCTGCTCTCCTACATACAGTCCATGTAATGACATCACTGCTCTCCTACACACAGTCCAGGTAATGACATCACTGCTCTCCTACATACAGTCCATGTAATTACATCACTGCTCTCCTACATACAGTCCATGCAATGACATCACCGCTCTCCTATATACAGTCCATGTAATGATATCTCTGCTCTCCTACCTACAGTCCATGTAATGACATCACTGCTCTCCTACCTACAGTCCATGTAATGACATCACTGCTCTCCTATATACAGTCCATGTAATGACATCTCTGCTCTCCTACCTACAGTCCATGTAATGACATCACTGCTCTCCTACATACAGTCCATGTAATGACATCACTGCTCTCCTACATACAGTCCATGTAATGACATCACCGCTCTCCTACATACAGTCCATGTAATGACATCTCTGCTCTCCTACCTACAGTCCATGTAATGACATCACTGCTCTCCTACATACAGTCCATGTAATGACATCACTGCTCTCCTATATACAGTCCATGTAATGACATCTCTGCTCTCCTACCTACAGACCATGTAATGACATCACTGCTCTCCTACATACAGTCCATGTAATGACATCACCGCTCTCCTACATACAGTCCATGTAATGACATCACTGCTCTCCTACATACAGTCCATGTAATGACATCACTGCTCTCCTACCTACAGTCCATGTAATGACATCACTCCTCTCTTACATACAGTCCATGTAATGACATCACTGCTCTCCTACACACAGTCCAGGTAATGACATCACTGCTCTCCTACATACAGTCCAGGTAATGACATCACCGCTCTCCTACATACAGTCCAGGTAATGACATCAGTGCTCTCCTCCATACAGTCCAGGTAATGACATCACTGCTCTCCTACATACAGTCCATGTAATGACATCACCGCTCTCCTATATACAGTCTGGGTAATGACGTCACCGCTCTCCTACATACAGTCCATGTAATGACATCACCGCTCTCCTACATACAGTCCAGGTAATGACATCACCGCTCTCCTACATACAGTCCATGTAATGACATCACTGCTCTCCTACATACAGTCCATGTAATGACATCACCGCTCTCCTATATACAGTCCGGGTAATGACGTCACTGCTCTCCTACATACAGTCCATGTAATGACATCACTGCTCTCCTACATACAGTCAGGTAATGACGTCACTGCTCTCCTACATACAGTCCATGTAATGACATCACTGCTCTCCTACATACAGTCCATGTAATGACATCACTGCTCTCCTACATACAGTCCATTTAATGACATCTCTGCTCTCCTACCTACAGTCCATGTAATGACATCACTGCTCTCCTACATACAGTCCATGTAATGACATCACTGCTCTCCTACATACAGTCCATGTAATGACATCACTGCTTGTCATGATATGGTATGAAATATCATAAGTTTAGTTCTCTTGTCAGCCCAGGATGTGGGCTAAGAAACCCCCCTTCTCTTTTACTTCAGAGTTGAGCTTGCTTGCCAATGTAGATGGGGGAAGAGAGTTTTATTGACGAAAGGTATTTACGACGGGCATAGCTGCAAGGGAAATTTGTACTAGCAGGAACTGTTAGAGAAACTTCTAGAACCATGCGGTCCTTTGTTCTGTTATTGTGAGATATTAGACAAACTATTTAGGATAGTAGAATGATAAATACATATTCTTGATCTCCATCGAAGCATCTACCCATCACTCTAAACACAGTCGTCTAACTCCATCGGGGAAAGAAGTAGGGATTGCTCTGTAAATAATAGGACATATTTGATCTCATAAGAAAGCTCGTGTTAATACAAGCTGAATGCTGGGTGTGATATGATTCTGATATGTACTGGAACGGAGTTATAAGCATTAGACCAATTTGTATTCAAAGTACTCAGACTGAAAGGTAGGAGGATCTGGAAAAGCCAGCCCTTTCTGTGATGTCACTAGCTGTAGGTCTTAAGTTTGTGGCCAGATCCCCAGCTCATTCTTCTTGTCTTTTCCTGTGAGGCCTGAGCAGCACGACCAATGAGCTGGGATGTCTGGTTGCCTGCAATGCAATGATCTGAGAATATGTGAGTGTTATCTTTTCTTCATTTAATCCTTTTATTTTCATAATTACCTTGTACATATTTGCAATTGTCTCATTTGTAACATCTTTGTAAAATATTTTATAAACACTGCCTAAAAATCATTTATGGGGTATCATATTTAATACTAGTTCGTTCTTCCTGCTCTAAATACGTACCCTGTCTCTGAAGGGAATTACGCTACTATTTTGGGGGTTAGCTCCGGACCTGTTTGATCGGAGCTGGTGGCAGCTTACCGTGTGCCGGCTTTTTGGGGGGGTCACTGTAGCGACTGCGGCTTGATAATTATTGTTCCTGCCTGAGTGGGAGTAGTTATCGCATCGCTGCAATGCACCCAATAGCCAGTACATAGCAGGCAGCCTTTCTGGCGAATAATCACCCTAGGTGCAGTACCTAATCTGACCTGAGAGGAAGGGGGGCGCCAGAGAGCTGCAAGGTTTAAGTGGAACTGTAAGCGGGATATACACAAATCCCTGCAGTTCATGGTATACTGAAGAGCAGTGGGATACCTAAAATAAGCCCCTGCTGTAAACAAGAGGTCAGTAACCTCGTGTGTGTTTTTTTTTCATCACATTGTGGCAGTGGAGGGATAACTAGGATAACCCCCCTGCACATGTGATAGCCGTCTGTTGGTCTAAAGTCACCCCAATCCGTGACATATTGTGGGCAGCGGCTAAGGGATCTTGACAATTGGTGACAGTCTCGGTGTGAATCGTGACATATTGGTGGCAAGGCGGTGGGATATTAGAGCATTAGTGATTTGGTTTGAGCAATCATTCCTCTCACTAAAAACTTGCAGAAAGTTCTTGCGAGAACTCTGCGCAAATAAGTTTGGAGAACGAACTCAGTGTTTATTAGTTGTGCGACAATTGTGTACTGGTAATTATCCCCTTCCCTTTTTCTTCGTTTTTCTATCCTATCTTTTATTTGGCAACCATGGTTGGGCTGGGAGAAGCCTTTTATGAACAGCAGACCAGAGACACCCTTGTTGCCTTATGCAAGTCACAGCACATTGACTATGCAAGCAAAAACAAAAGCGAACTGGTCGCAGCCCTAATGCAATGGGAAGCCGCTCTAGACCACTCACAGAGCCCAGAAGCCGCAGATGCCAGCACCAGCGAACATGGTGCTGCAGCAGAGGTCCAACCACTGAATGCTCGCCCCGTTAGCAATCCAGGCGAATTGGACCCCCACCTGCAGGCGGCCTTGAAAGAATTCCCCACTGACGACCATGAGGGACGTCGGCAGCTGATTCAGCAATACCAGGAGCGAGCCGAGGCCCAGGCCCAGCGAGAGGCAGAGAGAGCCGAGCGAGAGGCCCAGCGAGCCGAGCGAGAGGCCCAGGCCCAGCGAGCCGAGCGCCAAGCCCAGCGAGAACATGAACTGGAGATGCTCCGGCGGGGGGGGACGCCTTCCACTGCCCAGAGCCGTGAGCCCAGCAGCGCTCAGACACCAAAGCCCCGGCCCGACCACTTTCCTGTTATGGAAAAGGATGGGGACTTGGACACTTTTCTGCGGGCCTTTGAGAAAGCCTGCAGACAGTACCAGCTGCCTACACAAGAATGGGCACGGTACCTGACACCAGGGCTGAGAGGAAAAGCTCTGGAGGCGTTTGCTGCCCTCCCTCAAGAACAAGATGGTGACTATGAGGCCATCAAGCAGGCTCTGATAGCCAAGTACCAGCTTACACCCGAGGTGTACCGTAAAAAGTTTCGGACCCTCCAACGTGGCCCACACGACAGTTACAGTGATGTGGTGCATGGACTGGGGACCCACTTTGACCAGTGGACCCAAGGACTGTCAGTGACCACCTTTGCACAGCTGCGAGACCTGATGATCAAAGACCAGTTCTTCCGTCTTTGCCCAACTGAGGTGCGACAGTTCGTGATGGACAGAGAACCCCAAGACGTGACGAAAGCAGCGCAGATTGCCGATGCCTATGAGGCCAACCGTAGATCGGACGTGCGGAAGCCAGTCACCTCCAGCTGGAGAGGGGGTAAGCCTGCAGCCAACGCCAGTACCCCTACCAGCCAACACACCAGAGGTCCTGTCCCCGTGGCCAACAGCACCAGACCTACCACCGAACTTCGCCAGTGTTACCACTGCAGGCAGACTGGACACCTCAGTCACCAATGTCCAGCCAAGCAGAAGAACCCCTCATCCCAGGCCCCAGGGCCTAATGCAGCTGTTCTTTTGGTGGGTGGTGTGGTTGGGAGGGTGTGTGACAACGTACAGCCCGTCACTGTGGGAGGTCGTGTTGCTACCGGCCTCAAGGACACCGGGGCTGAACGAACCCTCATCCGACCCGAACTGGCGGCCCCTGAAGAAATCATTCCGGGGAAAACCCTAACTGTCACTGGGATTGGGGGCATCAGCTGTCCCTTACCGATGGCCCGGGTTTTTATTGATTGGGGTGCCGGGAGCGGGGTGAAAGAAGTGGGGCTGTCTGATAATTTGCCCACTGATGTTTTGTTGGGGACTGATTTGGGGAGGTTGTTTGCATACTACGTCCCTGACACCCCTCCCCAATCTGCTAATAAGGGTAACGTTAACCCTGATGATGATGATGATGATGATGGGAAATCGCATGTGTTACCTGAATATGCTTTATCTTGTAATGATGCATCTGTTAACCATTTTTTCCCTAGGATTGATGGTGAAAATGTTGTACCTGTGCCAACTGTACCTGATAACGCTGTTTCTATGAAAGTTGATGTGTCCGTAGGTACAGGAGTGCTCAGCCACGTCGCTCTGCGGAGTGAGACGGCTGAGGAACCCCTAGCAGGGGCAAGTGTCGGTGCTACCGGAAATGGGGAAATACATGGGAACCGTGAGGAAGGTGATGCCATGCAATTGACCAGTGCCACCGAGGAAGGTAACTGGCCCATAAGTAGCAATGCTCCTGAGGTAATGGGGGTGGATGGGGAGGTAGAGCCCATAGCAGCATCGGCTGATGGGTCTGTAGAAATCCCCGGGGAGACAGCCTACGTAGCTGCTGTCACCCGCAGTCAGAGTGCCCGGAACGCAGATAACTGTCTGCCTCCCGGACCCTCCTCAGTCATCAGTAGGACTGAACCAGAGGTGGACCCAGAGCAGGTCCAAGAGGGTTCCCGTGGGGAAGGGACCCTGACATCGCTTTTGGCTTCCCCTAGCCAGGAGTTTCAGGCCGCTCTGCACACAGATGCGAGCCTAGAGAGTTTGAGACAACTCGCCGGGACGTCATTCTCCAAAACTGATAAGGAGAAGGTGTTCTGGGAAGGAGGAAGGTTGTACCGGGAGACAGTACCCGGAGAATCACAAAAGGAGTGGTTGAGGGAAAGACAGCTGGTCGTCCCACAGCAATTCCGGGGTGAGTTGTTGCGGATTGCCCATGAGATCCCGCTAGCTGGACACTTGGGGATCAGCAAAACTAAGGCCCGGCTGTCTCAACACTTCTATTGGCCTAAGATGGGGACAGATGTGTCAAACTACTGCCGCTCCTGTGTCACCTGTCAAAGAGTGGGGAAGGCGGGGCCTGCTCTTAAGGCTCCCCTGATCCCTTTGCCAGTGATAGAGGAGCATTTCCAGAGGATTGCGGTGGACATTGTGGGCCCGCTGGCCATCTCCAGCAGCTCTGGAAAGCGATATATTCTTACTGTGGTAGACTACGCTACCCGGTACCCGGAGGCAGTAGCTCTGTCGTCAACTAGGGCAGATAAGGTGGCGGATGCCGTGTTGGCCATCTTTTCACGTGTAGGATTTCCCAGGGAAATGCTTACTGATCGAGGGACCCACTTTATGTCTCACCTAATGGAGGCTCTCTGTAAGAAAATGCAGGTGAAGCACCTGGTATCGAGTGCGTATCACCCACAGACCAATGGCTTGTGTGAACGCTTCAATGGTACCCTCAAACAGATGCTACGCATGCTGGTTGAGACACAAGGGCGCGACTGGGAGCGGTACCTCCCACACCTGCTATTCGCTTACCGAGAGGTTCCGCAGGCCTCGACGGGGTTCTCCCCCTTCGAGCTCCTGTACGGCAGGCGAGTCCGGGGACCCCTTGGGTTGGTAAGAGAATCCTGGGAAGAGGAGCCGAACCCTTCTGAAGTGTCCATAGTGGAGTATGTCATGCGCTTCCGTGACAAGATGCAGACCTTGACGCAGTTGGTGCATGACAACATGACGCAGGCTCAGGCTGATCAGAAGCACTGGTACGACCAGAACGCCCGGGAGCGGACCTACCACGTGGGTCAAAAGGTGTGGGTGCTGGTTCCTGTACCAACAGATAAGCTTCAGGCAGCCTGGGACGGCCCGTACGTCGTCCACCAACAGCTCAACCCGGTCACCTATGTGGTCACGCTTGACCACACTCGGGGTAGGCGAAAGGCCTTTCACGTCAACATGATGAAAGCTCATCACGAACGTGAACCTTTCGTCCTACCGGTCTGCAGCTTACCCGAAGACGGGGAGGAAGACACCCTCCTGGACATGCTGGCCCAAGCCAAGGCCCGTGGGTCCATTGAGGACGTGGAGGTAAGCGCCTCGCTAGATGAACCACAGCGGTTGCAGTTGCAAACCACACTGGAACCCTTCCGGGTCGTGTTCTCCAACCGACCTGGAAGGACTGAGTTAGCGGTCCACGAGGTGGACACCGGGAATCACGCCCCACTACGGCGAACACCCTATCGAATCTCTGACCAGGTGCAGCAGATTATGCGCCAGGAGATCGATGAGATGTTACAGCTGGGGGTGATTCGACGGTCAAAGAGCGCGTGGGCCTCACCTGTAGTTCTCGTGCCAAAGAAGGACCGGACCACCCGGTTCTGCGTGGACTACAGGGGGCTCAACGCCATTACAGCCTCTGACGCGCACCCAATGCCGCGCATCGAGGAGCTGCTTGAGAAGTTAGCTGGCGCAGAATACCTGACAATAATGGATCTGAGTCGCGGATACTGGCAGATTCCCCTGAGCCCCGAGGCGCAGGAGAAGTCCGCCTTTATCACACCCTTTGGACTGTACGAGTCCACGGTCATGCCCTTCGGCATGAAGAATGCCCCTGCCACTTTCCAGCGGATGGTCAATCTCCTGCTTCAGGGACTGGAGAAGTACGCTGTGGCGTACTTAGATGACATTGCCATCTTCAGTCCCTCCTGGGATGAACACCTGCAGCATCTCGAGGAGGTGCTCGGGCGAATTCACCGAGCAGGACTGACTATCAAGCCGGGAAAGTGCCAGATGGGCATGAGGGAGGTTCACTACCTGGGGCACCGGGTAGGCGGAAACACCCTAAAACCAGAGCCTGACAAAGTGGGCGTGATCGTGAACTGGCCCACTCCCAGGACCAAGAAACATGTGATGTCCTTCCTGGGCACTGCAGGGTACTATAGGCGCTTCGTGCAGCACTATATTTGCCTGGCAAAACCTTTGACGGACCTCACCCGGAAGAAGCTACCCCACATCGTCAACTGGACAGATGGCTGTGAGGGGGCCTTCCAGGCGTTGAAAACAGCACTGTGCAACGCCCCTGTGTTGAAAGCAGTCGACAGCAGTCGACCGTTCTTGGTACAGACCGACGCCAGTGAGTTTGGCCTTGGTGCTGTGCTCAGCCAGGTTGACTCGGAGGACCAAGAGCACCCCGTGTTGTACCTGAGCCGGAAACTTTTGCCGAGGGAAGTGGCCTACTCCACCATTGAGAAGGAGTGCCTGGCCATAGTCTGGGCCCTGCAGCGCTTGCAGCCCTACTTGTACGGTCGCACCTTCACCGTGGTGACCGACCACAACCCTCTGCGCTGGCTAAGCACCATGTGTGGAACCAATGGCAGGTTGCTACGCTGGAGCCTTGCCCTTCAGCAATTTGACTTCACCATTAAACACAAAGCGGGCAAAGAGCATGGGAATGCAGATGGACTCTCCCGCCAGGGTGAACCCACGGAGGTGCGCATGGAGGCATACTGAGAGGTTCTGCCGCCGTAGCGCACGCCAAAAGGGGGAGGTGTCACGATATGGTATGAAATATCATAAGTTTAGTTCTCTTGTCAGCCCAGGATGTGGGCTAAGAAACCCCCCTTCTCTTTTACTTCAGAGTTGAGCTTGCTTGCCAATGTAGATGGGGGAAGAGAGTTTTATTGACGAAAGGTATTTACGACGGGCATAGCTGCAAGGGAAATTTGTACTAGCAGGAACTGTTAGAGAAACTTCTAGAACCATGCGGTCCTTTGTTCTGTTATTGTGAGATATTAGACAAACTATTTAGGATAGTAGAATGATAAATACATATTCTTGATCTCCATCGAAGCATCTACCCATCACTCTAAACACAGTCGTCTAACTCCATCGGGGAAAGAAGTAGGGATTGCTCTGTAAATAATAGGACATATTTGATCTCATAAGAAAGCTCGTGTTAATACAAGCTGAATGCTGGGTGTGATATGATTCTGATATGTACTGGAACGGAGTTATAAGCATTAGACCAATTTGTATTCAAAGTACTCAGACTGAAAGGTAGGAGGATCTGGAAAAGCCAGCCCTTTCTGTGATGTCACTAGCTGTAGGTCTTAAGTTTGTGGCCAGATCCCCAGCTCATTCTTCTTGTCTTTTCCTGTGAGGCCTGAGCAGCACGACCAATGAGCTGGGATGTCTGGTTGCCTGCAATGCAATGATCTGAGAATATGTGAGTGTTATCTTTTCTTCATTTAATCCTTTTATTTTCATAATTACCTTGTACATATTTGCAATTGTCTCATTTGTAACATCTTTGTAAAATATTTTATAAACACTGCCTAAAAATCATTTATGGGGTATCATATTTAATACTAGTTCGTTCTTCCTGCTCTAAATACGTACCCTGTCTCTGAAGGGAATTACGCTACTATTTTGGGGGTTAGCTCCGGACCTGTTTGATCGGAGCTGGTGGCAGCTTACCGTGTGCCGGCTTTTTGGGGGGGTCACTGTAGCGACTGCGGCTTGATAATTATTGTTCCTGCCTGAGTGGGAGTAGTTATCGCATCGCTGCAGTGCACCCAATAGCCAGTACATAGCAGGCAGCCTTTCTGGCGAATAATCACCCTAGGTGCAGTACCTAATCTGACCTGAGAGGAAGGGGGGCGCCAGAGAGCTGCAAGGTTTAAGTGGAACTGTAAGCGGGATATACACAAATCCCTGCAGTTCATGGTATACTGAAGAGCAGTGGGATACCTAAAATAAGCCCCTGCTGTAAACAAGAGGTCAGTAACCTCGTGTGTGTTTTTTTTTCATCACATTGTGGCAGTGGAGGGATAACTAGGATAACCCCCCTGCACATGTGATAGCCGTCTGTTGGTCTAAAGTCACCCCAATCCGTGACATATTGTGGGCAGCGGCTAAGGGATCTTGACAATTGGTGACAGTCTCGGTGTGAATCGTGACACTGATCTCCTATATACAGTCCATGTAATGACATCTCTGCTCTCCTACATACAGTCCATGTAATGACATCACCGCTCTCCTACATACAGTCCAGGTAATGACATCACCGCTCTCCTACCTACAGTCCATGTAATGACATCACTGCTCTCCTACATACAGTCTGTCATGGTTCCCAATGGCAAGGGAACGTAAGAAACATATAAGTAACGAACGAGCTCTCGGGTGATGGAAACTCGAGTTGACCGTGAGCTAAATCTACCACACAACTAACAGTAGCCAGGGAGCATACCTACGGCTTCCTATATGCCACGCGCCAGCCGGAGGACTAACTACGCCTGGTAGAGGAAGAAACAGACCTGGCTTACCTCTAGGGAAATACCGCAAAAGATGATAGCAGCCCCCCACATGTAATAACGGTGAATTAAGAGGAAAAGACATACACAGTATGAACGTAGATTTAGCAAAGAGAGGTCCACTTACTAGATAGCAGAAGGATACAAAAGAGGACTTCACGGTCAACTGAAAACCCTTTCAAAAACCATCCTGAAATTACTTTAAGACTCCTGTGTCAACTCATGACACAGGAGTGGCAATTTCAGCCCGCAAGAGCTTCCAGCTACAGAGAATTACAAAAACTGCAAACTGGACAAAAGGTACAAAACAAAAGGACAAAGTCCACTTAGCTGATCAGCAGACTAGTAGCAGGAACATGCAACCGAAGGCTCTGGTTACAATGATGACCGGCAAGGAAATGACTGGAGAGCAAGGCTAAATAGGAAACTCCCAAACACTGATGGAAGCAGGTGAACAGAAGAAGCAAAGTGCAAACAAGTCACCAGTACCACCAGCAACCACCAGGGGAGCCCAAAAAGCGGATACACAACAGTACCCTCCCCTTAAAGGGCACCTGTCACCCCCAAAATGGCTGGTGAGGTAAGCTCACCGGCATCAGGGGCTTATCTACAGCATTCTGTAATGCTGTAGATAAGCCGCCGATGTTACCTGAAAGAGGAGAAAAAGACGTTAGATTATACTCACCCAGGGGCGGTCCCGCTCTGGTCCGCGTCCGACGGGTGTCTCCGGTCCGCTCCGGCGCCTCCCATCTTCGTTCCATGACGTCCTCTTCGGGTCTTCGCGCCGCGGCTCCGGCGCAGGCGTACTTTGTCTGCCCTATTGAGGGCAGAGCAAAGTACTGCATTGCGCAGGCGCCGGGCCTCTCTGACCTTTCCGGCGCCTGCGCACTGCAGTACTTTGCTCTGCCCTCAACAGGGCAGACAAAGTACGCCTGCGCCGGAGCCGCGGCGTAAAGACCCGAAGAGGACGCCATGGAATGAAGATGGGAGGCGCCGGAGCGGACCGGAGACACCCATCGGACGCGGACCAGAGCGGGACCGCCCCTGGGTGAGTATAATCTAACGTCTTTTTCTCCTCTTTCAGGTAACATTGGGGGCTTATCTACAGCATTACAGAATGCTGTAGATAAGCCCCTGATGCCGGTGAGCTTACCTCACCAGCCATTTTGGGGGTGACAGGTTCCCTTTAAGGAGGGGGCACCGAACCCTCACAAGAACCGCCAGGGCGATCTGGATGAGCCCTATGAAAGGCACGAACCAAATCCGAGGCATGAACATCAGAGGCAGTTACCCAAGAATTATCTTCCTGACCATAGCCTTTCCATTTAACCAGATATTGAAGTCTCCGTCTGGAAATACGGGAGTCCAAGATCTTCTCTACGACGTACTCCAATTCACCCTCCACCAGCACAGGAGCAGGAGGTTCAGTAGAAGGAACCACCGGTACCTCATATCTCCGCAACAACGACCGATGGAACACATTATGGATAGCGAAAGATGCCGGGAGGTCCAAACGAAAGGAAACAGGGTTAAGAATCTCCAAAATCCTATAAGGACCGATGAACCGAGGCTTAAATTTGGGAGAAGAAACCCTCATAGGGACAAAACGGGAAGACAACCACACCAAGTCCCCAACGCGAAGGTGGGGACCAACACGACGACGACGGTTAGCAAACTGCTGAGTCCTCTCCTGGGACAATTCCAAATTATCCACCACTTGTCCCCAAATCCGATGCAACCGATCCACCACCGCATCCACTCCAGGACAATCCGAAGATTCAACCTGACCAGATGAAAAACGCGGATGAAACCCTGAATTGCAAAAGAAAGGAGAAACCAAAGTGGCAGAACTAGCCCGATTATTAAGAGCAAACTCCGCCAACGGCAAAAAGGCAACCCAATCATCCTGATCCGCAGACACAAAACACCTCAAATAAGTCTCCAAAGTTTGATTAGTTCGCTCCATCTGGCCATTGGTCTGAGGATGGAATGCAGACGAAAAGGACAAATCAATGCCCAACCTGGCACAGACTGCCCGCCAAAATCTAGACACGAACTGGGTACCCCTGTCAGAAACGATGTTTTCCGGAATACCATGCAAGCGAACCACATTTTGAAAAAACAGAGGGACCAACTCAGATGAGGAAGGCAACTTAGGCAATGGCACCAAATGAACCATTTTAGAAAAACGGTCACACACCACCCAGATGACAGACATCTTCTGAGAAACAGGGAGATCCGAGATAAAGTCCATAGAGATGTGCGTCCAAGGCCTCTTCGGAATAGGCAAGGGCAACAACAACCCACTAGCCCTAGAACAACAAGGCTTGGCCCGAGCACACACATCGCAAGACTGCACAAAAACACGCACATCTCGAGACAGGGAAGGCCACCAGAAGGATCTAGCCACCAAATCTCTGGTGCCAAAAATTCCAGGATGACCTGCCAGAGTAGAAGAATGAACTTCCGAGATGACTCTAGTGGTCCACTCGTCAGGAACAAACAGTCTACCAGACGGACAACGATCAGGTCTATCCGCCTGAAATTCTTGCAAAGCACGTCGCAAATCTGGAGAGACAGCAGACAAAACCACTCCATCCTTAAGGACACCAGCAGGTTCAGAATTCCCAGGAGAGTCAGGCTCAAAACTCCTAGAAAGAGCATCTGCTTTCACATTCCTAGAACCCGGTAAGTACGAGACCACAAAATTAAACCGGGAAAAGAACAACGACCAACGTGCCTGTCTAGGATTCAGGCGCCTGGCAGACTCCAAATAAATTAAATTCTTGTGATCAGTCAAAACTACCACCTGATGTCTGGCACCCTCAAGCCAATGACGCCACTCCTCAAATGCCCACTTCATGGCCAAAAGCTCCCGATTACCAACATCATAATTTCCTCTCGGCGGCCGAAAATTTTCGCGAAAAGAATGCACAAGGTCTTGTCGGGGTCGTAAACGACAATATAAATCCTCATTCACCAGTCATTCCAAATTAAACTATAAGCATGTGGTACCGGGTAAGAATGAGTCAGACAGGTAGCTGGTTCAATCTCAGTGCATGCTCGTGAATCCACACACACGTGTGTAACGGTCACAGCAACTGGCTTTATTCTAAAAATACACAATACTATATTGAGTGTTAGGGGAAGGCGTGCATTAGGCGGGGTTTAAGCCAGCATTCAGTCTTTCTGATTTGTTCTGACATCTTCTGGTGAATCCTCCTTTTCTTCACATTCCTGAGTTTCGATTCTGAAGAAATGAAAGTTAACTCTTCGAATACTAACCTGAAACGAAACTGAACACTGACAACCATCTTTAAATACAGTTACATTTGCATTAGCAGGGGAAAACTTATTGTTTCACAGTATAAAAGTATAAAAGTACAAAAAGAGTATAAAGATATATATTTTCACCTTGACAATCCCCCCTAAACACTAAGTTTTTCCCTTAAAGAAAGATCCTTCGAGACTGTCCATGTGATGGGAAAAGGGGAGGTGGATTTCTTCATCCAGACACCTCAGAAACTCTCCCCTAGCGAGAGGCCTCCAGGCAGCTGAACCCTTCACTAACCTCACATGGAGTTCTCCCACTGTCCCTAAACTAAGTCTCTTAGCATCATCTGAGAATGGGGGGTTTTGTCTATTCTCTTGAGAGGAATGTACTTCGGGATCTCCCTTGGATCAGTACCATTGTACTCTGGTGGGTCTACTTCTTGATTGAGGAAGGTGCCAGTCGGAGTTGCTTTGGCAATAACCTTTTTATACAAGGAATAACACAACAGAGAATTATCGATCCAATTATAAGGAGGGCAATTAGTACCAAACAAACTTATTGAAGGAATCCCTTGATCTCACCTAACCAACTGGAGAAGAAAGATGTGTCTACTCCAGCATACATGACACGTCGTCTTATTGTCCTAATTTGTTCAACTTCTTTTTGCAACCTTCAGGAGATCTTTCGGATCTACATTTCGCCATTCAGGTCTGGCTGTCTATATTTCGTCTCGTATGTCTTTGGTCATACCGTCAATGAATGTATTTACCTATACTCTAACATCAAGTGGGTTTATGGGACTGTACTCCATATCTTCCCATTTCAGCTGTAACCGTCCAAAGTATAGCTCTACACTCTCTCCTTTGTCACATCTGTAGAAAATCTTAATTTGCGTCCTAGCACGTCACCTATTTTTGTGCTCACTAACTACCTAGGCCTGCCCAGGTGTACTTATACATCTATCATATTATCATTATTTGTTTGTAAAATGAGAAAGGTTGGTTCTCAGGGTCAGCCAATTGCTTTTGTGTAGCTAGCTAGTCAGAGGGCCTCCAGGGATAATACTCCTGTATCTGTCTTACCCTACCTGATGTGGTTGGTTCTCTGGTGGTGGGGGCGACATGACATGCTGGTCTACAGCTCCTTCCCAAAAGGATTACTGTCAGCCTACTCCTAAAAGTTAATGTCCCCACTATCCGCCAACCACAATCCTGTGTCAGCTTCTTATATCACTGCATGTGATCTTGTCTGGACAGGTTTCAGTGTAATTCTCTTAGGTCGGGTTGCAGTACGGGTCATACAAGTGTTAGGGCCCAAATCCTCAACTATACCCTAAAAGGCATCACAGCTATAATTGACAAATCTTTGTTCATTGTAATATATAAATATATATATTTGATCCATTCAACATTTTTATTAATCTGCATCTGTGGTACTATAGAAGCAAAGCCGGCATAAATCTGGTTCTGGGCTTTAAACTGGTCAGGCACCCCCCTTGGCACTCCAATGGCATCAATATATACTAGTGGATCTTCTTCATAACTCATGTGGCGCTGATCAAGGCTTCTCCTCTTTCTGGTAGGTTCATCAGGTGTCTTTGGATCTCAAGGTAAAATCTTGAACTGCATAGCTAGTTTAACAAGGGTGCATTGGCCTATCCAGGCATTAGGCAACCTAGGACGGAGCTTACCGTCTCCACATAACCAATAAATGTCGTACATATATTCTGTATGTTTGATTAGCAAATCAGTATCTAGAGAACTGTTCCCTTTGCAGAAACCTGTCTCGAAGATCCCTACTAGTGTACCTGTGGTGTCGTGGGAATTATAGCAGGTGTAATTGTCAGCTAATACGGTTACTTCTCCTGGGACCTTTAGTTTAGGTTCCTTATGAATTAGTGGGACATAATCTGGGCAATCAGTGGACTTCAAACCTTTCAACAGATTCATGACACAGGCAGTGGTGTTGTCATCAGGAAAAAGCAATGCATGTGTGTATAGGTGTGTATTCGCAGCAGCACAAGCAATACATCCTACAGAGATATTCTGGACTCTTACATTGTATCTCACCCATTCTAACCATAGGTTTTTCCTTGGGGCTGTTTGTGTTTCTATGGAGAAAACCTCTTGCCAACTGAGACCTGCAATGGGGATCACTTCATTAACTATATTTTGCAAACGCTCACCTGGGCCTGTTTTAGGTGTACTGGTAACAGGGGCCTTGGTTGGTCTAGAGCTAATATCCTGGAGCTGTATATGGCCTAAATTCCCATAGTATCCACTACTAAATACATAATTATAATGCCTTCCCAGTACGAACGTCTGCAGATCAGCAGATTGGGGGCTTTCAAGATTCAGGAGGAGGGGGTGACAACTTTTACCCCATTTACAGCCTCTAGGTGGTTGTAGAAGGGCTGTTAGATGCATTTTCACACGGAAACTCCTACCCGTCCCATCCTTAGGGAACATGGCTTCGCTAGGTTTATATCCCCAATCATCTCCCGTATTCCAGGCAGCATCTGTCCAATAATAACAATTATTGTTGTCATTTCTGGTAACACATATATAAAACTGGATGATCCCCTTTACCACCCTGTCATGATCTCCATGGCCAGAGAACTAGCATAAGCCTCAATAGGAACAAGCTCTTGGAAGATGTAACTGTACTGACCATGAACTAAACCTACCGCATCATCTAGAAGTAGCCAGGTAGCATGTCCTACTTTTTATCCCTATATGCCCAGCGCCGGCCGGAGAACTAAATAATGCTAGCAGAGGGAAATATAAGACCTGACTCACCTCTAGAGAAATGCCCAAAAAGGAGACAGAGGCCCCCCACATATATTGGCGGTGATATGAGATGAAACAACAAACGCAGCAGGAAAATAGTTTTAGCAAATTTGAGGTCCGCTTTCTAGATAGCAGAAGACAGAAAGCATACTTTCATGGTCAGTAGAAAACCCTAACAAAACACATCCAGAAATTACTTTAGGACTCTGGCATTAACTCATAATACCAGAGTGGCAATTCCTGATCAACAAGAGCTTTCCAGACACAGTAACGAAACTGCAGCTGTGAACTGGAACCAAAATACAAAAACAAAACATGGACGAATGTCCAACTTATCTAGTAGATGTCTGGGAGCAGGAACAAGCACAGAGAGGCTTCTGATAACATTGTTGACCGGCAAGCATCTAACAGAGAAGCCAGGTTATATAGCGACACCCAGATCTAATCAGAACAGGTGAACAGGGAAGATGATGTCACAAGTTCAATTCCACCAGTAGCCACCGGGGGAGCCCAGAATCCAAATTCACAACAGTACCCCCCCCTCAAGGAGGGGGCACCGAACCCTCACCAGAACCACCAGGGCGATCAGGATGGGCCCTATGAAAGGCACGAACCAGATCAGAGGCATGAACATCAGATGCAGTGACCCAAGAATTATCCTCCTGGCCGTATCCCTTCCACTTGACCAGATACTGGAGTCTCCGTCTGGAAACACGGGAGTCTAGGATTTTTTCCACAACGTACTCCAACTCACCCTCAACCAACACCGGAGCAGGAGGCTCAACGGAAGGCACAACCGGTGCCTCATACCTGCGCAATAACGACCGATGAAAAACGTTATGAATAGAAAAGGATGCAGGGAGGTCCAAACGGAAGGAAACAGGGTTAAGAATCTCCAATATTTTATACGGACCGATGAACCGAGGCTTAAACTTAGGAGATGAGACCCTCATAGGGACAAAACGAGAAGACAACCACACCAAATCTCCAACACAAAGCCGAGGACCAACACGACGGTGACGGTTGGCAAAAAGCTGAGTCTTCTCCTGGGACAACTTTAAATTGTCCATCACCTGCCCCCAGATATGATGCAATCTCTCCACCACCGCATCCACTCCAGGACAATCCGAGGATTCCATCTGACCGGAGGAAAATCGAGGGTGGAACCCCGAATTACAGAAAAACGGGGACACCAAAGTGGCAGAGCTGGCCCGATTATTGAGGGCGAACTCCGCCAATGGCAAAAAAGCAACCCAATCATCCTGGTCAGCAGACACAAAACACCTCAGATATGTCTCCAGGGTCTGATTAGTCCGCTCGGTCTGGCCATTAGTCTGAGGGTGAAAAGCAGACGAAAAAGACAAATCTATGCCCATCCTAGCACAGAATGCCCGCCAAAATCTAGACACAAATTGGGTTCCTCTGTCAGAAACGATATTCTCAGGAATACCATGCAAACGAACAACATTTTGAAAAAACAGGGGCACCAACTCGGAAGAAGAAGGCAATTTGGGCAGGGGAACCAAATGGACCATCTTAGAAAAACGGTCACACACCACCCAGATGACAGACATCTTCTGAGAAACAGGCAGATCCGAAATAAAATCCATCGAGATGTGCGTCCAAGGCCTCTTAGGAATAGGCAAGGGCAACAACAATCCACTAGCCCGAGAACAACAAGGCTTGGCCCGAGCACAAACGTCACAAGACTGCACAAAGCCTCGCACATCTCGTGACAGGGAAGGCCACCAGAAGGATCTTGCCACCAAATCCCTGGTACCAAAAATTCCAGGATGACCTGCCAATGCAGAAGAATGTACCTCAGAGATGACTCTACTGGTCCAATCATCAGGAACAAACAACCTATCAGGCGGACAACGATCCAGTCTATCCGCCTGAAACTCCTGCAAGGCCCGCCGCAGGTCTGGAGAAACGGCTGACAAGATAACTCCCTCCTTAAGAATACCTGTGGGGTCAGAGTTGCCGGGTGAATCAGGCTCAAAACTCCTAGAAAGGGCATCCGCCTTAACATTCTTAGAACCCGGTAGGTACGATACCACAAAATTAAACCGAGAGAAAAATAATGACCAGCGCGCCTGTCTAGGATTCAGGCGCCTGGCGGTCTCAAGATAGATCAAATTTTTGTGGTCAGTCAATACCACCACCTGATGTCTGGCCCCCTCGAGCCAATGGCGCCACTCCTCAAACGCCCACTTCATGGCCAAAAGCTCCCGATTCCCAACATCATAATTCCGCTCAGCGGGCGAAAATTTACGGGAAAAGAAGGCACAAGGCCTCATCACGGCGCAGTCAGAACTTTTCTGCGACAACACTGCCCCAGCCCCGATCTCAGAAGCGTCGACCTCAACCTGAAAAGGAAGAGTCACATCAGGCTGACGCAACACAGGGGCAGAAGAAAAACGGCGCTTAAGCTCCTGAAAGGCCTCCACAGCATCAGGGGACCAATTAGCAACATCAGCACCCTGTCTAGTCAAATCGGTCAATGGCTTAACGACATCCGAAAAACCAGAAATAAATCGACGATAAAAGTTGGCAAAGCCCAAAAATTTCTGAAGACTTTTAAGAGAAGAGGGCTGCGTCCAATCACAAATAGCTTGAACCTTGACAGGATCCATCTCAATGGAAGAGGGAGAAAAAATATATCCCAAAAAGGAAATTCTCTGAACCCCAAAAACGCACTTAGAACCCTTGACACACAGAGAATTAGACCGCAAAACCTGAAAAACCCTCTTAACTTGCCGGACATGAGAGTCCCAGTCATCCGAAAAAATCAGAATATCATCCAGATACACTATCATAAATTTATCCAAAAAATCGCGGAAAATATCATGCATAAAGGACTGGAAAACTGACGGAGCATTTGAAAGACCAAAAGGCATCACTAAATACTCAAAGTGGCCCTCGGGCGTATTAAATGCGGTTTTCCACTCATCCCCCTGCCTGATCCGCACCAAATTATACGCCCCACGGAGATCAATCTTAGAGAACCACTTGGCCCCCTTTATGCGAGCAAACAAATCAGTCAGCAACGGCAATGGGTATTGATATTTAACCGTGATTTTATTCAAAAGCCGATAATCAATACATGGTCTCAAAGAGCCGTCTTTTTTTGACACAAAGAAAAAACCGGCTCCTAAGGGAGATGACGATGGACGAATATGTCCCTTTTCCAAGGACTCCTTTATATATTCTCGCATAGCAGTATGTTCAGGCACAGACAGATTAAATAAACGACCCTTTGGGTATTTACTACCCGGAATTAAATCTATAGCACAATCGCACTCCCGGTGCGGAGGTAATGAACCCAGCTTGGGTTCTTCAAAGACGTCACGATAATCAGACAGGAACTCAGGGATTTCAGAGGGAATAGATGATGAAATGGACACCAAAGGTACGTCCCCATGAGTCCCCTTACATCCCCAGCTCAACACAGACATAGCTCTCCAGTCAAGGACTGGGTTGTGAGACTGCAGCCATGGCAATCCCAGCACCAAATCATCATGTAGATTATACAGCACCAGAAAACGAATAGTCTCCTGGTGATCCGGATTAATACACATAGTCACTTGTGTCCAGTATTGTGGTTTATTATTAGCCAATGGGGTGGAGTCAATCCCCTTCAGAGGAATAAGAGTCTCCAAAGGCTCTAAATCATACCCACAACGATTGGCAAAGGACCAATCCATAAGACTCAACGCGGCGCCAGAGTCGACATAGGCGTCCGTAGTAATAGATGACAAAGAGCAAATCAGGGTCACAGACAAAATAAATTTAGACTGTAAAGTGCCAATGGGAACGGATTTATCAAGCTTTTTAGTACGCTTAGAGCATGCTGATATAACATGAGTAGAATCCCCACAATAGAAACACAACCCATTTTTCCGTCTAAAATTCTGCCGCTCGCTTCTGGACAGAATTCTATCACACTGCATGTTTTCTGGCGTCTTCTCAGTGGACACCGCCAGATGGTGCACTGGTTTGCGCTCCCGCAGACGCCTATCGATCTGAATGGCCATTGTCATGGACTCATTCAGACCCGCAGGCACAGGGAACCCCACCATAACATCCTTAATGGCATCAGAGAGACCCTCTCTGAAAGTAGCCGCCAAGGCACACTCATTCCACTGAGTAAGCACAGACCATTTACGGAATCTTTGGCAGTAAATTTCAGCTTCATCTTGCCCCTGCGATAGGGACATCAAAGTTTTTTCTGCCTGAAGTTCCAAATGAGGTTCCTCATAAAGCAAGCCCAAGGCCAGAAAAAACGCATCCACATTGCGCAACGCAGGATCCCCTGGTGCCAATGCAAAAGCCCAATCTTGAGGGTCGCCGCGGAGCAAGGAAATCACAATCCCAACCTGCTGTGCAGGGTCTCCAGCAGAACGAGATTTCAGGGACAAAAACAACTTACAATTATTTCTAAAATTCTGAAAGCTAGATCTATTCCCTGAGAAGAATTCCGGCAAAGGAATTCTCGGCTCTGATACCGGAGCATGAACAACAAAATCTTGCAAACTTTGTACTTTCGTGGCGAGATTATTCAAACCTGCAGTTACACTCTGTAGATCCATTATAGACAGGTGAACATAGAGCCATTCAAAGATTAGAAGGAGAGAGAAAAAAAAGAAAGACTGCAGCATAGACAGACTGGCAAGTGATCCAATTAAGAGCACACTCACAACTAGAGAAAAAAAAAAAAAAAAAATTTCTCAGCAGACTTCTTATTTCTCTCCTTTCTCAGCCAAGGATTTTAACCCTTTAGTGGGCCGGTCAAACTGTCATGATCTCCATGGCCAGAGAACTAGCATAAGCCTCAATAGGAACAAGCTCTTGGAAGATGTAACTGTACTGACCATGAACTAAACCTACCGCATCATCTAGAAGTAGCCAGGTAGCATGTCCTACTTTTTATCCCTATATGCCCAGCGCCGGCCGGAGAACTAAATAATGCTAGCAGAGGGAAATATAAGACCTGACTCACCTCTAGAGAAATGCCCAAAAAGGAGACAGAGGCCCCCCACATATATTGGCGGTGATATGAGATGAAACAACAAACGCAGCAGGAAAATAGTTTTAGCAAATTTGAGGTCCGCTTTCTAGATAGCAGAAGACAGAAAGCATACTTTCATGGTCAGTAGAAAACCCTAACAAAACACATCCAGAAATTACTTTAGGACTCTGGCATTAACTCATAATACCAGAGTGGCAATTCCTGATCAACAAGAGCTTTCCAGACACAGTAACGAAACTGCAGCTGTGAACTGGAACCAAAATACAAAAACAAAACATGGACGAATGTCCAACTTATCTAGTAGATGTCTGGGAGCAGGAACAAGCACAGAGAGGCTTCTGATAACATTGTTGACCGGCAAGCATCTAACAGAGAAGCCAGGTTATATAGCGACACCCAGATCTAATCAGAACAGGTGAACAGGGAAGATGATGTCACAAGTTCAATTCCACCAGTAGCCACCGGGGGAGCCCAGAATCCAAATTCACAACACCACCCGTTCAGTCTTGAGGCACTTGACTACATCACAGAAATCAAATCGCCAGATATTCACCGGGGCTGTCAGGTTTACCCAGAGAATAGTGGGACTAGAATTCTTATTTTTACAATAGGAACCAAAGAGGTAGGGGCGAGGATAGCCCTCAGTTCCAGGATCAAAAACAACAGCAACATTTCCCTTCAGTCACTACTGTGACTAAACCCTGGTTCGGTCTCTTTTACAGTGTGAAGCGTGGATCCAGGTGCTCTTTCCTTCAAGTTTTACTGCAGTGGGGGGTGACCAGGATCACCGTGTGGAGTCCTTCAAATCTCGGCTGGAGACAATCTCTGCACACAAACTTTTTCACATACACCAGGTCTCCTGGCACAAAGGGATGGTGTCCAGGAACCTTGTCTGGGTCTGGAAAAGAACTGAAAACGGTTAAATGCACTTTGGCAAGGTGTCCATGTAAGGCCTGCACATAGCTAGTCAAGTCCTGGTACTTGAGCTGCAACTGTTGTGGAAAGAAACATTCAAGATTGGGGCTCCTGCCAAACAGAATCTCATACGGTGACAGTCCTGTCTTCCTGTTTGGGGTATATCTTACTGAAAACAAAGCTAGAGGAAGGCATTCTGTCCATGGTTTACCAGTCTCTGCCATTGCCTTCTGGATTTTAAGCTTAAAAATTCCATTTAGTCTCTCCACTCTTCCACTACTCTGCGGATGGTATGGAGTATGCAATGCTTGACTTACCCCCAGTGCTGCCATTACCTCTGACATGATCTCTCCAGTAAAATGGGAACTCCGATCGCTTTCAATGACTTCAGGAACTCCATACCTGCATATGATCTCAGCCATCAGTTTCTTCGCCGTTGTCCTAGCCGTAGCCATGGCAACTGGGTAGGCTTCTGGCCAACCTGAAAATAAATCAATGCAGACCAACACATACTCATACGTCCCTACCCTGAGTAACTGAATTTAATCAATCTGCAGTCTCTGGAATTGGTTAAAGGGCCGGGGAGTGTGTTTGGATGGGGTTTTCACTGTCCTACTCTGATTATGTGTGGCACATATCATGCAGCTCTGTACCTGCCTTTCTGCGCAGGTGGAAAACTCGGGGGGCAATCCATTGTCTCTGTAGGGTGTCACACATGGCCGTCTTCGAGTGGTGCACATTCCCGTGCAGAACCTGTGCCATCATTGGGTACAGTACCTGTGGTAGGCAGACCTTTTCACCCCTCCCCCATAGTCCAGTGACGGTATCAGAGCAAGCCCCTATCTTTTGCCACCTATCTTTCTCCTCCTTACTTGCCTGTTTTTGTAACCGGGCTAAGATGTCTTTCAACACAAGTGGAGATGGTGGGGTGTCTAGGTGATGTACTTGAGAGGCTACAGGAGTGCTTGCTGCTTTCTTGGCAGCCTGGTCTGCCAGTGCGTTACCCTTTTGTCCATCCATCAGTGCCTTTGCTATGTGCCTTTACCTTTATGATGCCTGCTTAGGTGGGAAACTGTAGTGCATTCATAAGTTGCTGGACTGCCTCAGCATGTTTAAAGGGGTGGCCATTTGCTGTCAGGAGAGCCCTGGCTCTCCAGATAGGCCCATAACCGTGTGCAATGCCAAAAGCATACCTGGAATCAGTGTAGATATTTACAGTCTTACCTTCTGCTAGTTTGCACGCTTCTGTAAGCGCCTTGAGCTTCTGCTTCTTGTGCAGACATATGAGCTGGCATTGACTCTGCCTTGATTACCTCATGTTCTGAGACCACAGCATATCTGGTACAGTAGCGTCCTCAGTCATCTTGGTGACGGGATCCATCTACAAAAAGCTCAAAATCAGCATTAGAATAGGCACACTAGAGACCAGCCGTTTCAAGAAACATCAATTCTAGACATTCATGTGATTTGGAAACCTAATCTTGTTCCTCTGGATCCATTCTAGAAAGAAAAAGTGTCCTTGTTCATGTCACCTACTCCTCCCCCCTTTGGATCCACGGGAACTAGGAGAAGAGTAGCGGGGTTCAGGACAGTGCACCTTTTCAAAGTCACATTAGTAGGCATGAGAATAGCACACTGAAATCGCAGCTGTCTAGCCATGGACATGTGGCTAGGTTGTACTTGATTAAGGATACTATAAACATCGTGTGGGGTGTGGACCATCAGTGGATAATCCAAAACAATCTCTGAAGATTTGTGTAGCAACAGCTGGACAGACAACACAGCCCAAACACATAAGGGACTTCCCTCTTGCCACCGTATCCAGGCGGCCACTATAATAAGCAACAGGTCTCTGTTTGTCTCCATGAAGCTGAGTCAGCACACCTGTGGCATGTCCTGCAGGTGAGCTCTGTCTGCAATACTATGCAGCAGTGCTCGGGTGTCTTGTAATCATATATAGGGCCTGCAGTGTGTAGCACTATATCACAGGGCAAATTCCCTCTTTGGGTGGACATAGCGTCTCCTGGATGCAAGGGGCCATGAGCGGCAAGGTAGGCCTGACACTCTTGGGCTATAACTGGCCCCCCTTTTTTGCTATCTGTTGGGCCAAACACCTCTATGTGACAGGGTAGAGTTAGCTGGGTTCACTATGGCTCCTGCCTGGTGGGTAATTATGTCCCCATACCCTACTGAGAAAAGAACCTGGGATTCCTGAAGTGTGATGTTGTAGCGTGAATGACAGGGGAACCAAACTTCAGATTCCTGGAAAATCTGGCCTTGTAAGTGTGAAGGTTTCACGGGAAGAGGAGATGTAGGGGCCTTTCCGGGCTGGGGGGTCTGCCATTTACACCGATTAAAACAAGCTCTTGGTCTGAAAATTGACATGACGAAGCTTAGAGGGAGTTAGATTCCTATACAGGGTTAAAGGCGTATTGCAGTGTGAAGCTGGACTTGCATGTACGATAGGAGGGGGCAAAAACTGGAATCTGTTACATGGAGATAAAAAACACTGATCTCGCAGCTGCAGCGATGGGGGCCAGTGAGCGAGCAAGAATTATTACAGCTAGTGACTTAATCCTTGTCTTTCCTGCTGGGCTAAATTCTTTTGAAAAAACTCTTTACTATTTTCAATATATCATCCGGAGTGGAAATCTCAATATCGGGTCTACTACAAAAAGGTATGAATGGGCTTTTTATTACAATGGGAATCCCAGATCTTTAAATACTACCATAAGACACCCACAGAACTTCTCGGCAGTCCAGGATATATTGGTGCCTTTTACCAATCTTTCAATTACTTACAAGTTTTCATCTAAGACTAGGCAGGTCTATTTCACTTTCAATTTCATACAGTACTTATTGCTTTAAACATAAATCTCTCAGTGTGTACTAAACCAAGGACAGAGAAAACTTTGGAATGCAATACATTGGTTTAACAAAAAAGACCCCCCATATAAAACTTTGATATTTTATTATTCATTTTACATACAAAAAACCCCACATATAAGAAACAAACCCTATAACAAAAAAGTCAGCTCAAGAAAGGGGGGAGTGTAAATAACCCCCACAGATTATAAATATATACTTAGGTAGTGCATATCATAAAAAATGTCACACATTAGCAGTGGTCAACATACGTGACACCTACTCTTTGCTAGAAGGGTGTATAGATAGATGTGAACTATCCCTTCAACTGCAAAAAGTACACCCTAAAATCACTCTGCCTAGGTGCGGAGGTTGACACCCTAAGAGGTAACGAGAATGGCGCCCCCGCTCGTACGACGGCTGCCCCTAATCTCCTACCTTTTCCCTATAAGATAATAGGGCAGAAACAGAAGGCCAGATGGCTGATATTAACTTGTAGTAGTATGTGAACAATCTACATTACATCTCAGGCCCTCCCCCTCCAATGTGCTGTAAGGCAGAGGATAGGGACTCTATATATACATAAGGTGTATCCACCACACTATTAAAGATAAAAAACAATTCTGAATATGCACCTAATCCCACTATAAAGCTGACTGATGACAATATGGTATAAAAGATATATTTGCCATAAATATATTATAGTGCCACCACGTCTGACTGAAAAACAAAGAGAAGATGACTATACACAGCAGGGTAACCTGAAGTCATAATTAAAGCTTCACATTCAATTGATAGTGTACTCATCTGCTGTGTTCATAATCCCAAGATAGATGACCAGTCCAGATACCGTGGCTCAGACACCAATTAGTAGATGAAAAAACCTTCAAAGACGCTCTCGACGCGTTTCCCCCACATGTCTGGGTTCATCAGGAGAGAGATATGGCAGTATGGAGTTGTCCACAAAAAAAAAAATAAAAATGCAATACATTGCCCCCCTTTCTGTAGCCCACAGCACCGAGGGGAAAAATTGCAAGCAGGTCGCGCAGGGGCTCACTCAGCCCCTCCCATCTAGTAACACGGTGATAAGAAAAATCACTGCATTCCACAGCGCACAAGGGAGAATACAAAAGCCCAGATGTATGCCCCCCTTACTCCAGCACGTAGCGCAGATAAGGAGAAAAGAGAAGCTCGCAGCGGTCTGCTCCGCCCCTCCCCTACACTACATAGCACTGATACAAAGCTCCGTATCCTCTACAAAGTAACAAATTACAGCAGTTTTCAGACTTAATTTCTACAAAACTTTCCTATAATCATCCGTGGTCTGGGCGGAGCCCCAAGGACGGTCCGTACACACACACGCGGCAGGTCTCCACCCAGGTTGGATTCTGCACAACACAAACAGGACACACCTACACTTCTGGAGATCTCTTTCCGCCGCCATTACAGGGCGGTGGCTGGGACTGCATTTTCATCACCAGTGGCACGGCGGCCATTTTACAATCTGTAAGATCACAGTTCAAAGGCATTTTATAACCAAATACGGGTTTTATATTGTCTGATCCTTCCTCTCCATCAACCTATTCTCATCCTTTGTTCTTTAAGCTTCGCGCAACTCGCAGATAAGCTTCTTGACTGTCTCTTGCCCTCCCGTGACTATTGTCTTGACTTCCACAGCATCCTCATCTAACTTGTGGGGCACAGACTTCTTTTGCTGTAAGATACGCAGCTTGGCTCCCAGGATACTATGGCCTCCTGCAGTAGGCCACTGGCAGCGATCTTCAACACTGATATTCTAAAAACACGGAGCCTCTCGCTCAACGTATAAGAAAAAGAGCCTCACGCTCAATATTTCCATCCCTAACCTGAACAACAGTGATTAACAGACTATCCTGCCACGATATCCCAAACAGTCGGGAGGCGGTCTCCTAGTGAGAGCCCTCCACAAAAATTCTGGTGGTCCCGTACGGAGCGTCTTAATTACCTGTTTCTGGTGGTCCCGTTCCGGGACGTCTTAATTACCTATTTCTGGTGGCTCCGTACAGGGCGTCTTAATTACCTATTTGTACTCAAAATTCTGGTGGTCCCCCACTTGGGACGTCTTAATTACCGGTTAGTACAATATCACAGAGGCTGCGTCTCCTATCCCTTTCTCTAAGCTGCCCCACAATCTACAACTGGCTCAATTTTTTTCAGTCCACTTCACTACTAGACAATAGTCACGGGTAGGGTGGTTGAACGGAGTACAATGACCGGTGGAGGAGGTGTGGTGTACAGAGGACGCACAGAATGCAACGTCTCTCAGTTGCTGGTTCAGAGCGTGGCACAGGATCACATTCGATCTCACCACTCGATCGGTCACCTCCCGGACCCAAAGAGACCACAGACAAACCAATAACGGCTGAGACACTAGCAAGTGTGACATATACAATGTACATGATCGCCACTTACCGTGTACGGAGGGTGATCAGTCCTCGAGGTCAGCCACTACGGGTATCATCCACAGACATCCAGGCATGGGTCCAGAGGGTCTCGGATCGCTGGCCACGCCCCACGTTGGGTGCCAAATTGTCGGGGTCGTAAACGACAATATAAATCCTCATTCACCAGTCATTCCAAATTAAACTATAAGCATGTGGTACCGGGTAAGAATGAGTCAGACAGGTAGCTGGTTCAATCTCAGTGCATGCTCGTGAATCCACACACACGTGTGTAACGGTCACAGCAACTGGCTTTATTCTAAAAATACACAATACTATATTGAGTGTTAGGGGAAGGCGTGCATTAGGCGGGGTTTAAGCCAGCATTCAGTCTTTCTGATTTGTTCTGACATCTTCTGGTGAATCCTCCTTTTCTTCACATTCCTGAGTTTCGATTCTGAAGAAATGAAAGTTAACTCTTCGAATACTAACCTGAAACGAAACTGAACACTGACAACCATCTTTAAATACAGTTACATTTGCATTAGCAGGGGAAAACTTATTGTTTCACAGTATAAAAGTATAAAAGTACAAAAAGAGTATAAAGATATATATTTTCACCTTGACAGTCTCATCACTGAGCAGTCGGAACTTTTCTGCGACAAAACCGCCCCTGCTCCGATCTCGGAAGCATCGACCTCAACCTGAAAGGGAAGAGAAACATCAGGCTGGCGCAACACAGGGGCAGACAAAAAGCGGCGCTTAAGCTCCCGAAAGGCCTCCACGGCAGCAGGGGACCAATTGGCAACATCAGCACCCTTTTTAGTCAAATCCGTCAGAGGTTTAGCAACGCCAGAAAAACCAGCTATAAATCGACGATAAAAATTAGCAAAGCCCAAGAATTTCTGGAGACTCTTCAGAGAAGTAGGCTGCGTCCAGTCGTAAATAGCCCGAACCTTGACAGGGTCCATCTCAATAGAAGAAGGGGAAAAAATATACCCCAAAAATGAAATTTTTTGAACCCCAAAAACACACTTTGAACCCTTTACACACAAAGAATTCTCCCGCAAAACCTGAAAAACCCTCCTGACCTGCTGAACATGAGACTCCCAGTCATCAGAAAAAATCAAAATATCATCCAAGTACACAATCATAAATTTATCCAAATATTCACGGAAAATATCATGCATTAAGGACTGAAAGACAGAAGGTGCATTAGAAAGGCTGAAAGGCATTACCAAATACTCAAAATGGCCCTCAGGCGTATTAAATGCGGTCTTCCACTCATCCCCTTGCTTAATTCGCACCAAATTATACGCCCCACGAAGATCAATCTTAGAGAACCACTTAGCCCCCCTTATGCGAGCAAACAAATCAGTCAGCAAAGGCAACGGATACTGATATTTGACTGTAATTTTATTCAGGAGACGATAATCAATACAAGGCCTCAGAGAGCCATCCTTTTTAGAGACAAAGAAAAAACCGGCTCCTAAAGGTGATGAAGAAGGACGAATATGTCCCTTTTCCAGGGACTCCTTAATATACTCGCGCATAGCAGCATGTTCAGGTACAGATAGGTTAAACAAACGACCCTTTGGAAATTTACTGCCAGGAATCAGATCTATGGCGCAATCACAATCCCTGTGAGGAGGGAGTGAACCAATCTTAGGCTCTTCAAAAATATCACGATAATCAGACAAAAATGCCGGAATCTCAGATGGAATAGATGACGAAATGGACACCATAGGAGTGTCCCCATGAGCCCCCCGACATCCCCAGCTTAACACAGACATAGCCTTCCAGTCAAGGACTGGGTTATGAGGCTGTAACCATGGTAATCCAAGCACCAAAACATCATGTAAATTGTACAACACAAGGAAGCGAATCACCTCCTGATGGTCTGGAGTCATACGCATAGTCACTTGCGTCCAGAACTGTGGTTTATTACAAGCCAAAGGTGTAGAATCAATACCCTTCAGAGGTATAGGGACTTCCAGAGGCTCTAAATCAAACCCACAGCGCCTGGCAAAGGACCAGTCCATAAGACTCAGAGCGGCGCCAGAGTCCACATAGGCATCCACGGTAATAACTGATAATGAACAAATCAAGGTTACAGACAAAATAAATTTGGACTGTAAAGTGCCAATTGAAATGGACTTGTCAACCTTCCTAGTACGCTTAGAGCATGCCGATATAACATGAGCAGAATCACCACAATAGAAGCATAACCCATTTTTACGCCTATAATTCTGCCGCTCGCTTCTGGACATAACTCTGTCACATTGCATTTTCTCTGGCGTCTCTTCAGAAGATACCGCCAAATGGTGCACGGGTTTGCGCTCCCGCAAACGCCGATCAATCTGAATTGCCATTGTCATGGACTCATTCAGACCTGTAGGTGCAGGGAACCCGACCATAACATCTTTAACGGCATCAGAAAGGCCCTCTCTGAAATTTGCCGCTAAGGCGCACTTATTCCACTGAGTAAGCACAGACCACCTACGAAATTTTTGGCAGTATATCTCCGCTTCATCTTGCCCTTGAGATAGGGCTATCAAAGCTTTTTCAGCTTGAATCTCCAAATTAGGTTCCTCATAAAGCAACCCTAACGCCAGGAAAAACGCATCCACATTGAGCAACGCAGGATCCCCTGGTGCCAATGAAAATGCCCAATTTTGAGGGTCACCTCGCAGCAAAGAGATTACAATCTTAACCTGCTGGACAGGATCTCCTGAGGAGTGAGGTCTGAGAGAAAGGAATAATTTACAATTATATTTGAAATTCAAAAACCGAGATCTATCTCCGGAAAACACCTCTGGTGTAGGGATTTTAGGTTCAGAAATAGGAGCATGTATAACAAAATCTTGTAAATTTTGAACCTTCGTAGCAAGATTATTTAAACCTGCAGCCAAACTCTGAGGATCCATCTTTAAACAGGTGAGCTCAGAGCCGTTCAAGGATTATAAGGAGAGAAAGGCAAAGGCTGTAATTAAAGCTGAAATACAACAGATCCAACTATGGAGCAAGCATAGAGGAAAAAGGGAAAAAAAAATAAAATAAAAATTTACAGACTTCTTTTTTCTCTCCTTTCTTCTGCCAATAAGTTTAACACATGGCCGGTCATACTGTCATGGTTCCCAATGGCAAGGGAACGTAAGAAACATATAAGTAACGAACGAGCTCTCGGGTGATGGAAACTCGAGTTGACCATGAGCTAAATCTACCACACAACTAACAGTAGCCAGGGAGCATACCTACGGCTTCCTATATGCCACGCGCCAGCCGGAGGACTAACTACGCCTGATAGAGGAAGAAACAGACCTGGCTTACCTCTAGGGAAATACCCCAAAAGATGATAGCAGCCCCACACATGTAATAACGGTGAATTAAGAGGAAAAGACATACACAGTATGAAAGTAGATTTAGCAAAGAGAGGTCCACTTACTAGATAGCAGAAGGATACAAAAGAGGACTTCACGGTCAACTGAAAACCCTTTCAAAAACCATCCTGAAATTACTTTAAGACTCCTATGTCAACTCATGACACAGGAGTGGCAATTTCAGCCCGCAAGAGCTTCCAGCTACAGAGAATTACAAAAACTGCAAACTGGACAAAAGGTACAAAACAAAAGGACAAAGTCCACTTAGCTGATCAGCAGACTAGTAGCAGGAACATGCAACCGAAGGCTCTGGTTACAATGATGACCGGCAAGGAAATGACTGGAGAGCAAGGCTAAATAGGAAGCTCCCAAACACTGATGGAAGCAGGTGAACAGAAGAAGCAAAGTGCAAACAAGTCACCAGTACCACCAGCAACCACCAGAGGAGCCCAAAAAGCGGATACACAACAACAGTCCATGTAATGACATCACCGCTCTCCTACACACAGTCCATGTAATGACATCACTGCTCTCCTACATACAGTCAGGTAATGACATCACTGCTCTCCTACACACAGTCCAGGTAATGACATCACTGCTCTCCTACATACAGTCCATGTAATGACATCACTGCTCTCCTACCTACAGTCCATGTAATGACATCACTGCTCTCCTACATACAGTCCATGTAATGACATCACCGCTCTCCTACACACAATCCATGTAATGACATCACTGCTCTCCTACATACAGTCAGGTAATGACATCACTGCTCTCCTACACACAGTCCATGTAATGACATCACTGCTCTCCTACATACAGTCCATGTAATGACATCACCGCTCTCCTACATACAGTCCGGGTAATGACGTCACTGCTCTCCTACATACAGTCCATGTAATGACATCACTGCTCTCCTACATACAGTCAGGTAATGACGTCACTGCTCTCCTACACACAGTCCATGTAATGACATCACTGCTCTCCTACATACAGTCCATGTAATGACATCACCGCTCTCCTACATACCGTCCAGGTAATGACATCACCGCTCTCCTATATACAGTCCGGGTAATGACGTCACTGCTCTCCTACATACAGTCCATGTAATGACATCACTGCTCTTCTACATACAGTCAGGTAATGACGTCACTGCTCTCCTACATACAGTCCATGTAATGACATCACTGCTCTCCTACATACAGTCCATGTAATGACATCACTGCTCTCCTACATACAGTCCATGTAATGACATCTCTACTCTCCTATCTACAGTCCATGTAATGACATCACTGCTCTCCTACATACAGTCCATGTAATGACATCACTGCTCTCCTATATACAGTCCATGTAATGACATCTCTGCTCTCCTACATACAGTCCAGGTAATGACATCACCGCTCTCCTACCTACAGTCCATGTAATGACATCACTGCTCTCCTACATACAGTCCATGTAATGACATCACTGCTCTCCTACACACAGTCCATGTAATGACATCACTGCTCTCCTACATACAGTCAGGTAAAGACATCACTGCTCTCCTACATACAGTCCATGTAATGACATCACCGCTCTCCTACACACAGTCCATGTAATGACATCACTGCTCTCCTATATACAGTCCATGTAATGACATCACCGCTCTCCTACATACAGTCCATGTAATGACATCACTGCTCTCCTACATACAGTCCATGTAATGACATCACTGCTCTCCTACATACAGTCAGGTAATGACATCACTGCTCTCCTACACACAGTCCAGGTAATGACATCACCTCTCCTACATACAGTCAGGTAATGACATCACCGCTCTCCTACACACAGTCCATGTAATGACATCACTGCTCTCCTATATACAGTCCATGTAATGACATCACTGCTCTCCTATCTACAGTCCATGTAATGACATCACTGCTCTCCTACATACAGTCAGGTAATGACATCACTGCTCTCCTACACACAGTCCAGGTAATGACATCACTGCTCTCCTACATACAGTCCATGTAATGACATCACCGCTCTCCTATATACAGTCTGGGTAATGACGTCACTGCTCTCCTACATACAGTCCATGTAATGACATCACTGCTCTCCTACATACAGTCAGGTAATGACATCACTGCTCTCCTACACACAGTCCAGGTAATGACATCACTGCTCTCCTATATACAGTCCATGTAATGACATCTCTGCTCTCCTACATACAGTCCATGTAATGACATCACCGCTCTCCTACATACAGTCCAGGTAATGACATCACCGCTCTCCTACCTACAGTCCATGTAATGACATCACTGCTCTCCTACATACAGTCCATGTAATGACATCACCGCTCTCCTACACACAGTCCATGTAATGACATCACTGCTCTCCTACATACAGTCAGGTAATGACATCACTGCTCTCCTACACACAGTCCAGGTAATGACATCACTGCTCTCCTACCTACAGTCCATGTAATGACATCACTGCTCTCCTACATACAGTCCATGTAATGACATCACCGCTCTCCTACATACAGTCCAGGTAATGACATCACCGCTCTCCTATATACAGTCCGGGTAATGACGTCACTGCTCTCCTACATACAGTCCATGTAATGACATCACTGCTCTCCTACATACAGTCCATGTAATGACATCACCGCTCTCCTACACACAATCCATGTAATGACATCTGTCTTGATTCCCCAATGGCATGGGAACATCAGAAACACAAAAATAACAGACTAGCTCTCGGGTGATGGAAACTCAAGCTGACCGTGACCTAATTCTACCACACAACTAACAGTAGCCAGGAAGCATTCCTACGGCTGCCTAGATGCCATGCGCCAGCCGGAGAACTAACTACGCCTGGAAGAGGAAGGAACAGACCTGGCTTACCTCTAGAGAAATTCCCCAAAGATGATAGTAGCCCCCACGTATATTAACGGTGAGTTCAGAGGAAAAGACATACACAGTATGAAGGTAGATTTAGCAAAGCGAGGTCCACTTACTAGATAGAGGAAGGATACAAAAGAGGACTTCACGGTCAGCTGAAAAACCCTTTAAAAAAACCCATCCTTAAATTACTTTAAGACTCCTGTGTCAACTCATGACACAGGAGTGGCAATTTCAGTCCACAAGAGCTTCCAGTAACAGGAAATGACAAAACTGTAAACTGGACAAGAAAAACAAAACAATAAGGACAAGAGTCCACTTAGCTGATCAGCAGACTAGTAGCAGGAACATGCAACTGAATGACTCAGGTTACAATGATGACCGGCAAGGAAGTGACTGGAGAGCAAGGCTAAATAGGGAACTCCCAAAACTGATGGAAGCAGGTGAGCTGAGGCAGAAAAGCACACACAAGTCTCCAGTACCACCAGCCACCACCAGGGGAGCCAAAAAGCGGATCACAACAGTACCCCCCCCTTAAGGAGGGGGCACCGAACCCTCACAAGAACCGCCAGGGCGACCTGGATGAGCCCTATGAAAGGCACGAACCAAATCCGAGGCATGAACATCAGAGGCAGTTACCCAAGAATTATCTTCCTGACCATAGACCTTCCATTTAACCAGGTACTGGAGTCTCCGCCTGGAAATACGGGAGTCCAAGATCTTCTCTATAACGTACTCCAATTCACCCTCAACCAGCACAGGAGCAGGAGGCCCAGCAGAAGGAACCACCGGCACCTCGTATCTCCGCAACAACGACCGATGGAACACATTATGGATAGCGAAAGATGCCGGAAGGTCCAAACGAAAGGAAACAGGGTTAATAATCTCCAAAATCCTATAGGGACCGATGAACCGAGGCTTAAATTTAGGAGAAGAAACCCTCATTGGGACAAAACGGGAAGACAACCACACCAAGTCCCCAACACGAAGGCGAGGACCAACCCGACGCTGGCGGTTAGCAAACCGCTGAGTCCTCTCCTGGGACAAATTCAAATTGTCCACCACTTGTTCCCAAATCCGATACAACCGATCCACCACAGCATCTACTCCAGGACAATCCGAAGACTCCACCTGACCAGAAGAAAAACGGGGATGAAACCCCGAATTGCAAAAGAAAGGGGAAACCAAAGTGGCAGAACTGGCCCGATTATTAAGAGCAAACTCCGCCAACGGCAAAAAGGCAACCCAATCATCCTGATCCGCAGACACAAAACACCTCAAATACGTCTCCAAAGTTTGATTAGTTCGCTCCGTCTGGCCATTAGTCTGAGGATGGAAGGCAGACGAAAAAGACAAATCAATGCCCAACCTGGCACAGAATGCCCGCCAAAATCTAGAAACAAACTGGGTACCCCTATCAGAAACGATATTTTCAGGAATACCATGCAAGCGAACCACATTTTGAAAAAACAAAGGAACCAACTCAGACGAGGAAGGCAACTTCGGCAATGGCACCAAATGAACCATCTTAGAAAAACGGTCACACACCACCCAGATAACAGACATCCTCTGAGAGACAGGAAGATCAGAAATAAAGTCCATCGAGATGTGCGTCCAAGGCCTCTTCGGAATAGGCAAGGGCAACAACAACCCGCTAGCCCTAGAACAACAAGGCTTGGCCCGAGCACACACATCACAAGACTGCACAAAAACACGCACATCACGAGACAGAGATGGCCACCAGAAGGATCTAGCCACCAAATCCCTGGTACCAAAAATTCCAGGATGACCCGCCAGCGTAGAAGAATGAACCTCCGAGATGACTCTACTGGTCCAATCATCAGGAACAAACAGTCTACCAGGTGGACAGCGATCAGGTCTATCCGCCTGAAACTCTTGCAAAGCACGTCGCAGATCTGGGGAAGTAGCGGATAATATCACCCCATCCTTAAGGATACCTGTAGGTTCCGAATCACCAGGGGAATCAGGCTCAAAACTCCTAGAAAGGGCATCCGCCTTCACATTCTTAGAACCTGGTAGATATGAGACCACAAAATTAAACCGAGAGAAAAACAACGACCAGCGCGCCTGTCTAGGATTCAGGCGCCTGGCAGACTCAAGATAAATCAGATTCTTGTGATCAGTCAAAACCACCACCTGATGTCTAGCACCCTCAAGCCAATGACGCCACTCCTCAAATGCCCACTTCATGGCCAAAAGCTCCCGATTACCGACATCATAATTTCTTTCGGCGGCAGAAAATTTTCGAGAAAAGAACGCACAAGGTCTCATCACTGAGCAATCGGAACTTTTCTGCGACAAAACCGCCCCCGCTCCGATCTCGGAAGCATCGACCTCAACCTGAAAGGGAAGAGAGACATCGGGCTGGCGCAACACAGGGGCAGACGAAAAGCGGCGCTTAAGTTCCCGAAAGGCCTCCACAGCGGCAGAGGACCAATTGGCAACATCAGCACCCTTCTTAGTCAAATCCGTAAGAGGCTTAGCAACACCAGAAAAACCAGTTATAAATCGACGATAAAAATTAGCAAAGCCCAAGAACTTCTGAAGACCCTTTAGAGAAGTAGGCTGCGTCCAGTCACAAATAGCCCGAACCTTGACAGGGTCCATCTCAACAGAAGAAGGGGAAAAAATGTACCCCAAAAAGGAAATCTTTTGAACCCCAAAAACACACTTAGAACCCTTTACACACAGAGAATTTTCCCGCAAGACCTGAAAAACCCTCCTGACCTGCTGAACATGAGACTCCCAGTCCTCAGAAAAAATCAAAATATCGTCCAAATACACAATCATAAATTTATCCAGATATTCACGGAAAATATCATGCATAAAGGACTGAAAAACTGAAGGCGCATTAGAAAGGCCGAAAGGCATTACTAAATACTCAAAGTGGCCCTCAGGCGTATTAAATGCGGTTTTCCACTCATCCCCTTGCTTAATTCGCACCAAATTATACGCCCCACGGAGATCAATCTTGGAGAACCACTTAGCCCCCCTTATGCGAGCAAACAAATCAGTAAGCAGCGGCAACGGATACTGATATTTGACAGTAATTTTATTCAGGAGTCGATAATCAATACAAGGCCTCAGCGAGCCATCCTTTTTAGAGACAAAGAAAAACCCAGCTCCTAAAGGTGATGAAGAAGGATGAATATGTCCCTTTTCCAGGGACTCCTTAACATATTCTCGCATGGCAGCATGCTCAGGTACAGATAGGTTAAACAAACGACCCTTTGGAAATTTACTGCCTGGAATCAGATCTATGGCGCAATCACACTCTCTGTGGGGAGGGAGAGAACCAATTTTAGGCTCTTCAAAAATATCCCCAAAATCCGACAAAAATGCAGGAATCTCAGAGGGAATAGATGACGAGATAGGAACCGAAGGTGTGTCCCCATGAGCCCCCCGACATCCCCAGCTTAACACAGACATAGTTTTCCAGTCCAGTACTGGGTTATGAGATTGTAACCATGGTAATCCAAGCACTAAAACATCATGTAAATTATACAACACGAGGAAGCGAATCATCTCCTGATGGTCTGGAGTCATACGCATAGTCACTTGCGTCCAGAACTGTGGTCTATTACAAGCCAGAGGTGTAGAATCTATACCCTTCAGAGGTATAGGAACTTCCAGAGGCTCCAAATCAAACCCACAGCGCCTGGCGAAGGACCAATCCATGAGACTCAGAGCGGCGCCAGAGTCCACATAGGCATCCACGGTAATAACTGATAATGAACAAATCAGAGTTACAGACAGAAGAAATTTAGACTGTAAAGTGCCAATAGAAACAGACTTGTCAACCTTCCTAGTACGTTTAGAGCATGCTGATATAACATGCGCGGAATCACCACAATAGAAGCATAACCCATTTTTACGCCTATAATTCTGCCGCTCGCTTCTTGACAGAATTCTGTCACATTGCATTTTCTCTGGCGTCCCTTCAGAAGATACCGCCAAATGGTGCACGGGTTTGCGCTCCCGCAAACGCCGATCAATCTGAATCGCCATTGTCATGGACTCATTCAGACCTGTGGGCATAGGAAACCCCACCATGACATCCTTAACGGCATCAGAAAGGCCCTCTCTGAAATTTGCCGCTAGGGCACACTCATTCCACTGAGTAAGCACAGACCATTTACGAAATTTTTGGCAGTATATCTCAGCTTCATCTTGCCCTTGAGACAGGGCTATTACAGCTTTTTCAGCTTGAATCTCCAAATTAGGTTCCTCATACAGCAACCCTAAAGCCAGAAAAAACGCATCCACATTGAGCAACGCAGGATCCCCTGGTGTCAATGAAAATGCCCAATTCTGAGGGTCACCTCGCAGCAAAGAAATCACAATCTTAACCTGCTGAACAGGATCTCCAGAGGAGTGAGGTCTGAGAGAAAGGAATAATTTACAATTACATTTGAAATTCAGAAACCGAGATCTATCTCCGGAAAATACCTCTGGTGTAGGAATCTTAGGTTCAGAAATAGGAGTACGTATAACATAATCTTGTAAATTCTGAACCTTCGTAGCAAGATTATTAAAACCTGCAGCCAAACTCTGAGGGTCCATCCTTAAACCGGAGAGATCAGAGCCATTCAAGGATTAGAAGGAGAGAAAGGCAAGGCTGTAAATAGAGCAGAAATACAACTGAGCCAACTAAGTAGCAAACATGAGAGGAAAAAAAAAAAAAAAATCTACAGACTTCTTTTACTCTCCTTTCTTCTGCCAATTACTTTAACAGCGGCCGGTCATACTGTCATGATTCCCCAATGGCATGGGAACATCAGAAACACAAAAATAACAGACTAGCTCTCGGGTGATGGAAACTCAAGCTGACCGTGACCTAAATCTACCACACAACTAACAGTAGCCAGGAAGCATTCCTACGGCTGCCTAGATGCCATGCGCCAGCCGGAGAACTAACTACGCCTGGAAGAGGAAGGAACAGACCTGGCTTACCTCTAGAGAAATTCCCCAAAGATGATAGTAGCCCCCACGTATATTAACGGTGAGTTCAGAGGAAAAGACATACACAGTATGAAGGTAGATTTAGCAAAGCGAGGTCCACTTACTAGATAGAGGAAGGATACAAAAGAGGACTTCACGGTCAGCTGAAAAACCCTTTCAAAAAACCCATCCTGAAATTACTTTAAGACTCCTGTGTCAACTCATGACACAGGAGTGGCAATTTCAGTCCACAAGAGCTTCCAGTAACAGGAAATGACAAAACTGTAAACTGGACAAGAAAAACAAAACAATAAGGACAAGAGTCCACTTAGCTGATCAGCAGACTAGTAGCAGGAACATGCAACTGAATGACTCAGGTTACAATGATGACCGGCAAGGAAGTGACTGGAGAGCAAGGCTAAATAGGGAACTCCCAAAACTGATGGAAGCAGGTGAGCTGAGGCAGAAAAGAACACACAAGTCTCCAGTACCACCAGCCACCACCAGGGGAGCCAAAAAGCGGATCACAACAGACATCACTGCTCTCCTACATACAGTCAGGTAATGACATCACTGCTCTCCTACACACAGTCCATGTAATGACATCACTGCTCTCCTACATACAGTCCATGTAATGACATCACCGCTCTCCTACATACAGTTCAGGTAATGACATCACCGCTCTCCTATATACAGTCCAGGTAATGACATCACCGCTCTCCTATATACAGTCCGGGTAATGACGTCACTGCTCTCCTACATACAGTCCATGTAATGACATCACTGCTCTCCTACATACAGTCAGGTAATGACGTCACTGCTCTCCTACACACAGTCCATGTAATGACATCACTGCTCTCCTACATACAGTCCATGTAATGACATCACCGCTCTCCTACATACAGTTCAGGTAATGACATCACCGCTCTCCTATATACAGTCCGGGTAATGACGTCACTGCTCTCCAACATACAGTCCATGTAATGACATCACTGCTCTCCTACATACAGTCCATGTAATGACATCACCGCTCTCCTATATACAGTCCGGGTAATGACGTCACTGCTCTCCTACATACAGTCCATGTAATGACATCACTGCTCTCCTACATACAGTCAGGTAATGACGTCACTGCTCTCCTACATACAGTCCATGTAATGACATCACTGCTCTCCTACATACAGTCCATGTAATGACATCACTGCTCTCCTACATACAGTCCATGTAATGACATCTCTGCTCTCCTACCTACAGTCCATGTAATGACATCACTGCTCTCCTACATACAGTCCATGTAATGACATCACTGCTCTCCTATATACAGTCCATGTAATGACATCTCTGCTCTCCTACATACAGTCCATGTAATGACATCACCGCTCTCCTACATACAGTCCAGGTAATGACATCACCGCTCTCCTACCTACAGTCCATGTAATGACATCACTGCTCTCCTACATACAGTCCATGTAATGACATCACCGCTCTCCTACACACAGTCCATGTAATGACATCACTGCTCTCCTACATAGTCAGGTAATGACATCACCGCTCTCCTACACACAGTCCATGTAATGACATCACTGCTCTCCTATATACAGTCCATGTAATGACATCACCGCTCTCCTACATACAGTCCATGTAATGACATCACTGCTCTCCTACATACAGTCCATGTAATGACATCACTGCTCTCCTACATACAGTCAGGTAATGACATCACTCCTCTCCTACACACAGTCCAGGTAATGACATCACCGCTCTCCTACACACAGTCCATGTAATGACATCACTGCTCTCCTATATACAGTCCATGTAATGACATCACTGCTCTCCTATCTACAGTCCATGTAATGACATCACTGCTCTCCTACATACAGTCCATGTAATGACATAACTGCTCTCCTACATACAGTCAGGTAATGACATCACTGCTCTCCTACATACAGTCAGGTAATGACATCACTGCTCTCCTACACACAGTCCAGGTAATGACATCACTGCTCTCCTACATACAGTCCATGTAATGACATCACCGCTCACCTATATACAGTCAGGTAATGACATCACTGCTCTCCTACACACAGTCCAGGTAATGACATCACCGCTCTCCTACATACAGTCCAGGTAATGACATCACTGCTCTCCTACACACAGTCCATGTAATGACATCACTGCTCTCCTACATACAGTCAGGTAATGACATCACTGCTCTCCTACACACAGTCCATGTAATGACATCACTGCTCTCCTACATAGTCAGGTAATGACATCACTGCTCTCCTACATACAGTCTAGGTAATGACATCTCTGCTCTCCTACATACAGTCCGGGTAATGACGTCACTGCTCTCCTACATACAGTCCATGTAATGACATCACTGCTCTCCTACATACAGTCAGGTAATGACATCACTGCTCTCCTACATACAGTCCATGTAATGACATCACTGCTCTCCTACATACAGTCCAGGTAATGACATCACTGCTCTCCTACACAAAGTCAGGTAATGACATCACTGCTCTCCTACATACAGTCCATGTAATGACATCACTGCTCTCCTACATAGTCAGGTAATGACATCTCTGCTCTCCTACATACAGTCCAGGTAATGACATCACCGCTCTCCTATATACAGTCCGGGTAATGACGTCACTGCTCTCTTACATACAGTCCATGTAATGACATCACTGCTCTCCTACATACAGTCAGGTAATGACGTCACTGCTCTCCTACACACAGTCCATGTAATGACATCACTGCTCTCCTACATACAGTCCATGTAATGACATCACCGCTCTCCTACATACAGTCCAGGTAATGACATCACCGCTCTCCTATATACAGTCCGGGTAATGACGTCACTGCTCTCCTACATACAGTCCATGTAATGACATCACTGCTCTCCTACATACAGTCCATGTAATGACATCACCGCTCTCCTATATACAGTCCGGGTAATGACGTCACTGCTCTCCTACATACAGTCCATGTAATGACATCACTGCTCTCCTACATACAGTCAGGTAATGACGTCACTGCTCTCCTACATACAGTCCATGTAATGACATCACTGCTCTCCTACATACAGTCCATGTAATGACATCACTGCTCTCCTACATACAGTTCATGTAATGACATCTCTGCTCTCCTACCTACAGTCCATGTAATGACATCACTGCTCTCCTACATACAGTCCATGTAATGACATCACTGCTCTCCTATATACAGTCCATGTAATGACATCACTGCTCTCCTATATACAGTCCATGTAATGACATCACCGCTCTCCTACATACAGTCCATGTAATGACATCACTGCTCTCCTACATACAGTCCATGTAATGACATCACTGCTCTCCTACATACAGTCAGGTAATGACATCACTGCTCTCCTACACACAGTCCAGGTAATGACATCACCGCTCTCCTACACACAGTCCATGTAATGACATCACTGCTCTCCTATATACAGTCCATGTAATGACATCACTGCTCTCCTATCTACAGTCCATGTAATGACATCACTGCTCTCCTACATACAGTCCATGTAATGACATAACTGCTCTCCTACATACAGTCAGGTAATGACATCACTGCTCTCCTACATACAGTCAGGTAATGACATCACTGCTCTCCTACACACAGTCCAGGTAATGACATCACTGCTCTCCTACATACAGTCCATGTAATGACATCACCGCTCTCCTATATACAGTCAGGTAATGACATCACTGCTCTCCTACACACAGTCCAGGTAATGACATCACCGCTCTCCTACATACAGTCCAGGTAATGACATCACTGCTCTCCTACACACAGTCCATGTAATGACATCACTGCTCTCCTACATACAGTCAGGTAATGACATCACTGCTCTCCTACACACAGTCCATGTAATGACATCACTGCTCTCCTACATAGTCAGGTAATGACATCACTGCTCTCCTACATACAGTCTAGGTAATGACATCTCTGCTCTCCTACATACAGTCCGGGTAATGACGTCACTGCTCTCCTACATACAGTCCATGTAATGACATCACTGCTCTCCTACATACAGTCAGGTAATGACATCACTGCTCTCCTACATACAGTCCATGTAATGACATCACTGCTCTCCTACATACAGTCCAGGTAATGACATCACTGCTCTCCTACACACAGTCAGGTAATGACATCACTGCTCTCCTACATACAGTCCATGTAATGACATCACTGCTCTCCTACATAGTCAGGTAATGACATCTCTGCTCTCCTACATACAGTCCATGTAATGACATCACTGCTCTCGTACATACAGTCTAGGTAATGACATCACTCCTCTCCTACATACAGTCCATGTAATGACATCACTGCTCTCCTACATACAGTCCATGTAATGACATCACTGCTCTCCTACATACAGTCCAGGTAATGACATCACCGCTCTCCTACCTACAGTCCATGTAATGACATCACTGCTCTCCTACATACAGTCAGGTAATGACATCACCGCTCTCCTACATACAGTCCATGTAATGACATCACTGCTCTCCTACCTACAGTCCATGTAATGACATCACTGCTCTCCTACATACAGTCAGGTAATGACATCACCGCTCTCCTACATACAGTCCAGGTAATGACATCACCGCTCTCCTACCTACAGTCCATGTAATGACATCACTGCTCTCCTACATAGTCAGGTAATAACATCACCGCTCTCCTACATACAGTCCATGTAATGACATCACTGCTCTCCTACATACAGTCCATGTAATGACATCACTGCTCTCCTACATAGTCAGGTAATGACATCACTGCTCTCCTATATACAGTCCATGTAATGACATCACTGCTCTCCTATATACAGTCCAGGAAATGACATCACTGCTCTCTTACATACAGTCAGGTAATGACATCACTGCTCTCCTACATACAGTCCATGTAATGACATCACTGCTCTCCTACATACAGTCCAGGTAATGACATCACTGCTCTCCTACATACAGTCCATGTAATGACATCACTGCTCTCCTACATACAGTCAGGTAATGACATCACTGCTCTCCTATATACAGTCCATGTAATGACATCACTGCTCTCCTACATACAGTCCAGGTAATGACATCACTGCTCTCCTACATACAGTCCATGTAATGACATCACTGCTCTCCTACATACAGTCAGGTAATGACATCACTGCTCTCCTACATACAGTCCATGTAATGACATCACTGCTCTCCTACATACAGTCCAGGTAATGACATCACTGCTCTCCTACACACAGTCAGGTAATGACATCACTGCTCTCCTACATACAGTCCATGTAATGACATCACTGCTCTCCTACATACAGTCCATGTAATGACATCACTGCTCTCCTACATACAGTCCAGGTAATGACATCACCGCTCTCCTACCTACAGTCCATGTAATGACATCACTGCTCTCCTACATACAGTCAGGTAATGACATCACCGCTCTCCTACATACAGTCCATGTAATTACATCACTGCTCTCCTACATACAGTCCAGGTAATGACATCACCGCTCTCCTACCTACAGTCCATGTAATGACATCACTGCTCTCCTACATACAGTCAGGTAATGACATCACTGCTCTCCTACATACAGTCCATGTAATGACATCACTGCTCTCCTACATAGTCAGGTAATGACATCTCTGCTCTCCTACATACAGTCCATGTAATGACATCACTGCTCTCCTACATACAGTCCAGGTAATGACATCACTCCACTCCTACATACAGTCCATGTAATGACATCACTGTTCTCCTACATACAGTCCATGTAATGACATCACTGCTCTCCTACATACAGTCCAGGTAATGACATCACCGCTCTCCTACCTACAGTCCATGTAATGACATCACTGCTCTCCTACATACAGTCAGGTAATGACATCACCGCTCTCCTACATACAGTCCATGTAATGACATCACTACTCTCCTACCTACAGTCCATGTAATGACATCACTGCTCTCCTACATACAGTCAGGTAATGACATCACCGCTCTCCTACATACAGTCCAGGTAATGACATCACCGCTCTCCTACCTACAGTCCATGTAATGACATCACTGCTCTCCTACATACAGTCCATGTAATGACATCACTGCTCTCCTACATAGTCAGGTAATGACATCACCGCTCTCCTACATACAGTCCATGTAATGACATCACTGCTCTCCTACATACAGTCCATGTAATGACATCACTGCTCTCCTACATAGTCAGGTAATGACATCACTGCTCTCCTATATACAGTCCATGTAATGACATCACTGCTCTCCTATATACAGTCCAGGTAATGACATCACTGCTCTCTTACATACAGTCAGGTAATGACATCACTGCTCTCCTACATACAGTCCAGGTAATGACATCACTGCTCTCCTACATACAGTCCATATAATGACATCACTGCTCTCCTACATACAGTCCATGTAATGACATCACTGCTCTCCTATATACAGTCCATGTAATGACATCACTGCTCTCTTACATACAGTCAGGTAATGACATCACTGCTCTCCTACATACAGTCCATGTAATGACATCACTGCTCTCCTACATACAGTCCATGTAATGACATCACTGCTCTCCTACATACAGTCAGGTAATGACATCACCGCTCTCCTATATACAGTCCATGTAATGACATCACTGCTCTCCTATATACAGTCCATGTAATGACATCACTGCTCTCCTACATACAGTCCATATAATGACATCACTGCTCTCCTATATACAGTCCATGTAATGACATCACTGCTCTCTTACATACAGTCAGGTAATGACATCACTGCTCTCCTACATACAGTCCATGTAATGACATCACTGCTCTCCTACATACAGTCCATGTAATGACATCACTGCTCTCCTACATACAGTCAGGTAATGACATCACCGCTCTCCTATATACAGTCCATGTAATGACATCACTGCTCTCCTATATACAGTCCATGTAATGACATCACTGCTCTCCTATATACAGTCCATGTAATGACATCACTGCTCTCCTATATACAGTCCATGTAATGACATCACTGCTCTCCTATATACAGTCCATGTAATGACATCACTGCTCTCCTACATACAGTCCATGTAATGACATCACTGCTCTCCTATATACAGTCCATGTAATGACATCACTGCTCTCCTATATACAGTCCATGTAATGACATCACTGCTCTCCTACCTACAGTCCAGGTAATGACATCACCGCTCTCCTACATAGAGTCCATGTAATGACATCACTGCTCTCCTACATACAGTCAGGTAATGACATCACTGCTCTCCTACATACAGTCCATGTAATGACATCACTGCTCTCCTATATACAGTCCATGTAATGACATCACTGCTCTCCTACATACAGTCCAGGTAATGACATCACCTCTCTCCTATATACAGTCCATGTAATGACATCACTGCTCTTTACATACAGTCCATGTAATGACATCACTGCTCTCCTACATACAGTCCATGTAATGACATCACTGCTCTCCTACCTACAGTCCATGTAATGACATCACCGCTCTCCTACACACAGTCAGGTAATGACATCACTGCTCTCCTATATACAGTCCATGTAATGACATCACTGCTCTCCTACATACAGTCCAGGTAATGACATCACTGCTCTCCTACATACAGTCCATGTAATGACATCACTGCTCTCCTACATACAGTCAGGTAATGACATCACTGCTCTCCTACATACAGTCCATGTAATGACATCACTGCTCTCCTACATACAGTCCAGGTAATGACATCACTGCTCTCCTACACACAGTCAGGTAATGACATCACTGCTCTCCTACATACAGTCCATGTAATGACATCACTGCTCTCCTACATACAGTCCATGTAATGACATCACTGCTCTCCTACATACAGTCCAGGTAATGACATCACCGCTCTCCTACCTACAGTCCATGTAATGACATCACTGCTCTCCTACATACAGTCAGGTAATGACATCACCGCTCTCCTACATACAGTCCATGTAATTACATCACTGCTCTCCTACATACAGTCCAGGTAATGACATCACCGCTCTCCTACCTACAGTCCATGTAATGACATCACTGCTCTCCTACATACAGTCAGGTAATGACATCACTGCTCTCCTACATACAGTCCATGTAATGACATCACTGCTCTCCTACATAGTCAGGTAATGACATCTCTGCTCTCCTACATACAGTCCATGTAATGACATCACTGCTCTCCTACATACAGTCCAGGTAATGACATCACTCCTCTCCTACATACAGTCCATGTAATGACATCACTGCTCTCCTACATACAGTTCACGTAATGACATCACTGCTCTCCTACATACAGTCCAGGTAATGACATCACCGCTCTCCTACCTACAGTCCATGTAATGACATCACTGCTCTCCTACATACAGTCAGGTAATGACATCACCGCTCTCCTACATACAGTCCATGTAATGACATCACTACTCTCCTACCTACAGTCCATGTAATGACATCACTGCTCTCCTACATACAGTCAGGTAATGACATCACCGCTCTCCTACATACAGTCCAGGTAATGACATCACCGCTCTCCTACCTACAGTCCATGTAATGACATCACTGCTCTCCTACATACAGTCCATGTAATGACATCACTGCTCTCCTACATAGTCAGGTAATGACATCACCGCTCTCCTACATACAGTCCATGTAATGACATCACTGCTCTCCTACATACAGTTCATGTAATGACATCACTGCTCTCCTACATAGTCAGGTAATGACATCACTGCTCTCCTATATACAGTCCATGTAATGACATCACTGCTCTCCTATATACAGTCCAGGTAATGACATCACTGCTCTCTTACATACAGTCAGGTAATGACATCACTGCTCTCCTACATACAGTCCAGGTAATGACATCACTGCTCTCCTACATACAGTCCATGTAATGACATCACTGCTCTCCTACATACAGTCCATGTAATGACATCACTGCTCTCCTATATACAGTCCATGTAATGACATCACTGCTCTCTTACATACAGTCAAGTAATGACATCACTGCTCTCCTACATACAGTCCATGTAATGACATCACTGCTCTCCTACATACAGTCCATGTAATGACATCACTGCTCTCCTACATACAGTCAGGTAATGACATCACCGCTCTCCTATATACAGTCCATGTAATGACATCACTGCTCTCCTATATACAGTCCATGTAATGACATCACTGCTCTCCTACATACAGTCCATATAATGACATCACTGCTCTCCTATATACAGTCCATGTAATGACATCACTGCTCTCTTACATACAGTCAGGTAATGACATCACTGCTCTCCTACATACAGTCCATGTAATGACATCACTGCTCTCCTACATACAGTCCATGTAATGACATCACTGCTCTCCTACATACAGTCAGGTAATGACATCACCGCTCTCCTATATACAGTCCATGTAATGACATCACTGCTCTCCTATATACAGTCCATGTAATGACATCACTGCTCTCCTATATACAGTCCATGTAATGACATCACTGCTCTCCTATATACAGTCCATGTAATGACATCACTGCTCTCCTATATACAGTCCATGTAATGACATCACTGCTCTCCTACATACAGTCCATGTAATGACATCACTGCTCTCCTATATACAGTCCATGTAATGACATCACTGCTCTCCTATATACAGTCCATGTAATGACATCACTGCTCTCCTACCTACAGTCCAGGTAATGACATCACCGCTCTCCTACATAGAGTCCATGTAATGACATCACTGCTCTCCTACATACAGTCAGGTAATGACATCACTGCTCTCCTACATACAGTCCATGTAATGACATCACTGCTCTCCTATATACAGTCCATGTAATGACATCACTGCTCTCCTACATACAGTCCAGGTAATGACATCACCTCTCTCCTACATACAGTCCAGGTAATGACATCACTGCTCTCCTACATACAGTCAGGTAATGACATCACTGCTCTCCTACATACAGTCCATGTAATGACATCACTGCTCTCCTACATACAGTCCATGTAATGACATCACTGCTCTCCTACATACAGTCCAGGTAATGACATCACTGCTCTCCTACATACAGTCAGGTAATGACATCACCGCTCTCCTACATACAGTCAGGTAATGACATCACTGCTCTCCTACATACAGTCAGGTAATGACATCACTGCTGTCCTACATACAGTCAGGTAATGACATCACTGCTCTCCTACATACAGTCCAGGTAATGACATCACTGCTCTCCTACATACAGTCAGGTAATGACATCACTGCTCTCCTACATACAGTCCATGTAATGATATCACTGCTCTCCTACATACAGTCCATGTAATGACATCACTGCTGTCCTACATACAGTCCATGTAATGACATCACTGCTCTCCTACATACAGTCCATGTAATGACATCACTGCTCTCCTACATACAGTCCAGGTAATGAGATCACCGCTCTCCTACATACAGTCAGGTAATGACATCACTGCTCTCCTACATACAGTCCATGTAATGACATCACTGCTCTCCTACATACAGTCCATGTAATGACATCACTGCTCTCCTACATACAGTCCAGGTAATGAGATCACCGCTCTCCTACATACAGTCAGGTAATGACATCACTGCTCTCCTACATACAGTCCATGTAATGACATCACTGCTCTCCTACATACAGTCCATGTAATGACATCACTGCTCTCCTACATACAGTCCAGGTAATGACATCACTGCTCTCCTACATACAGTCAGGTAATGACATCACTGCTCTCCTACATACAGTCAGGTAATGACATCACCGCTCTCCTACACACAGTCCATGTAATGACATCACTGCTCTCCTACATACAGTCAGGTAAAGACATCACCGCTCTCCTATATACAGTCCATGTAATGACATCACTGCTCTCCTACATACAGTCCAGGTAATGACATCACTGCTCTCCTACATACAGTCAGGTAATGACATCACTGCTCTCCTACACACAGTCCATGTAATGACATCACTGCTCTCCTACATACAGTCAGGTAATGACATCACCGCTCTCCTATATACAGTCCATGTAATGACATCACTGCTCTCCTACATACAGTCCATGTAATGACATCACTGCTCTCCTACATACAGTCCAGGTAATGAGATCACCGCTCTCCTACATACAGTCAGGTAATGACATCACTGCTCTCCTACATACAGTCCATGTAATGACATCACTGCTCTCCTACATACAGTCCATGTAATGACATCACTGCTCTCCTACATACAGTCCATGTAATGACATCACTGCTCTCCTACATACAGTCCATGTAATGACATCACTGCTCTCCTACATACAGTCCATGTAATGACATCACTGCTCTCCTACATACAGTCCAGGTAATGACATCACTGCTCTCCTACATACAGTCAGGTAATGACATCACTGCTCTCCTACATACAGTCAGGTAATGACATCACCGCTCTCCTATATACAGTCCATGTAATGACATCACTGCTCTCCTACATACAGTCAGGTAATGACATCACTGCTCTCCTACATACAGTCCATGTAATGACATCACTGCTCTCCTACATACAGTCCATGTAATGACATCACTGCTCTCCTACATACAGTCCATGTAATGACATCACTGCTCTCCTACATACAGTCCATGTAATGACATCACTGCTCTCCTACATACAGTCCATGTAATGACATCACTGCTCTCCTACATACAGTCCAGGTAATGACATCACTGCTCTCCTACATACAGTCAGGTAATGACATCACTGCTCTCCTACATACAGTCAGGTAATGACATCACCGCTCTCCTATATACAGTCCATGTAATGACATCACTGCTCTCCTACATACAGTCAGGTAATGACATCACTGCTCTCCTACATACAGTCCATGTAATGACATCACTGCTCTCCTACATACAGTCCATGTAATGACATCACTGCTCTCCTACATACAGTCCATGTAATGACATCACTGCTCTCCTACATACAGTCCATGTAATGACATCACTGCTCTCCTACATACAGTCCATGTAATGACATCACTGCTCTCCTACATACAGTCCAGGTAATGACATCACTGCTCTCCTACATACAGTCAGGTAATGACATCACTGCTCTCCTACATACAGTCAGGTAATGACATCACCGCTCTCCTACACACAGTCCATGTAATGACATCACTGCTCTCCTACATACAGTCAGGTAATGACATCACCGCTCTCCTATATACAGTCCATGTAATGACATCACTGCTCTCCTACATACAGTCAGGTAATGACATCACTGCTCTCCTACATACAGTCCATGTAATGACATCACTGCTCTCCTACATACAGTCAGGTAATGACATCACTGCTCTCCTACATACAGTCCATGTAATGACATCACTGCTCTCCTACATACAGTCAGGTAATGACATCACTGCTCTCCTACCTACAGTCCGGTAATGACATCACTGCTCTCCTACATACAGTCCATGTAATGACATCACTGCTCTCCTACATACAGTCCATGTAATGACATCACTGCTCTCCTACATACAGTCCAGGTAATGACATCACTGCTCTCCTACATACAGTCAGGTAATGACATCACTGCTCTCCTACATACAGTCAGGTAATGACATCACCGCTCTCCTACACACAGTCCATGTAATGACATCACTGCTCTCCTACATACAGTCAGGTAATGACATCACCGCTCTCCTATATACAGTCCATGTAATGACATCACTGCTCTCCTACATACAGTCCAGGTAATGACATCACTGCTCTCCTACATACAGTCCATGTAATGACATCACTGCTCTCCTACATACAGTCAGGTAATGACATCACCGCTCTCCTATATACAGTCCATGTAATGACATCACTGCTCTCCTACATACAGTCAGGTAATGACATCACTGCTCTCCTACATACAGTCCATGTAATGACATCACTGCTCTCCTACATACAGTCAGGTAATGACATCACTGCTCTCCTACATACAGTCCATGTAATGACATCACTGCTCTCCTACCTACAGTCCAGGTAATGACATCACTGCTCTCCTACATACAGTCAGGTAATGACATCACTGCTCTCCTACATACAGTCCATGTAATGACATCACTGCTCTCCTACATACAGTCAGGTAATGACATCACTGCTCTCCTACATACAGTCCAGGTAATGACATCACTGCTCTCCTACATACAGTCCAGGTAATGACATCACTGCTCTCCTACATACAGTCAGGTAATGACATCACTGCTCTCCTACATACAGTCAGGTAATGACATCACCTCTCTCCTATATACAGTCTATGTAATGACGTCACTGTTGGTGGGTGATAGGCTCCACCCTCTTAGCGTCACTGGGAAATGGTTGATATGAGGGCTCTGCCTCTTTCTATGACGTGACACTGTGGACAGGAGCGGGGAGGAACCGGAGGAGCGGCAGCCGCTGGGAGTTGTGAAGGTAGGAGAGCGGGTATTCGGACAGTGCGCACAGGGCGGCACCGCACAGACCCCGCACAGCTGCGCTCCGTGTCCACAGTTCACAGTAGCAGAGGGACGCGGTGCCTGCAGAGCTGGGAGTAGTGGGCGGGGATTGGAGATCTGTTGTCCCATGTGACTAGTCACCTGACCCTGACGTCATGGAAGGTCCTGTAGCCACAAACGTTCATTTCTGAGCAAGTGACCTCACGTCATTAAAGGGCTTTTTACAAGATTGTGAGTAAAGCGCATTCGTTGCTCCAATATCGGTCTGTACTCTGTTCTTTTGGTCTCCGGTGACTGATGTGGCGACTTCCACAGTTTCCATGTTCCTTCACCTGTAGCTTACTGTCGTATGTGCTCAGCTCCTGATTTGTTCTTGATTGTAGTCGGCTCACAGTGACGTCACAGACCAGAAAGTGCTCACAGTGACGTCACGGACCAGAAAGTGCTCACAGTGACGTCACAGACCAGAAAGCTCACAGTGACGTCACAGCCCAGTAAGAGCTCAGTGACGTCACAGACCAGTAAGTGCTCACAGTGACGTCACAGCCCAGTAAGAACTCAGTGATGTCATAGCCCAGTAGGAGCTCACAGTGACATCACAGTCCAGTAAGAGCTCACAGTGATGTTACACTCCAGTAGGAGCTCACAGTGATGTCACAGTCCAATAGGAGCTCACAGTAATGTCACTGTCCAGTAAGAGCTCACAGTGACATCACAGTCCAGTAGTAGCTCACAGTGATGTCACTGTCCAGTATTAGCTCGCAGTGATATAACAGCCCACTAGGAGCTCACAGTGATGTCACTGTCCAGTAGGAGCTCACAGTGACGTCACAGCCCAGTAGGAGCTCACAGTGACGTCACAGCCCAGTAGGAGCTCACAGTGACGTCACAGCCCAGTAGGAGCTCACAGTGATGTCACAGCCCAGTAGGAGCTCACCGTAGGAGCTCACAGTGATGTTACACCCCAGTAGGAGCTCACAGTGACGTCACAGTCCAGTATTAGCTCGCAGTGATATCACAGCTCACAGTGATGTCACTGTCCAGTAGGAGCTCACCGTAGGAGCTCACAGTGACGTCACAGTCCAGTATTAGCTCGCAGTGTTATCACAGCCCACTAGGAGCTCACAGTGATGTCACAGCCAACTAGGAGCTCACAGTGACGTCACAGCCCAGTAGGAGCTCACAGTGACATCACAGTTCAGTAGGAGCTCACAGTGATGTCACAGCCAACTAGGAGCTCACAGTGATGTCACAGCCCAGTAGGAGCTCACAGTGAGATCACATCCCACTAGGATCTCACAGTGATGTCACAGCCAACTAGGAGCTCACAGTGACGTCACAGCCCAGTAAGAGCTCAGTGACGTCACAGACCAGTAAGTGCTCACAGTGACGTCACAGCCCAGTAAGAACTCAGTGATGTCATAGCCCAGTAGGAGCTCACAGTGACATCACAGTCCAGTAAGAGCTCACAGTGATGTTACACTCCAGTAGGAGCTCACAGTGATGTAAAAGCCCAGTAGGAGCTCACAGTGATGTCACAGTCCAATAGGAGCTCACAGTAATGTCACTGTCCAGTAAGAGCTCACAGTGACATCACAGTCCAGTAGTAGCTCACAGTGATGTCACTGTCCAGTATTAGCTCGCAGTGATATAACAGCCCACTAGGAGCTCACAGTGATGTCACTGTCCAGTAGGAGCTCACCGTAAGAGCTCACAGTGAGGTCACAGCCCAGTAGGAGCTCACAGTGACGTCACAGCCCAGTAGGAGCTCACAGTGATGTCACAGCCCAGTAGGAGCTCACCGTAGGAGCTCACAGTGATGTTACACCCCAGTAGGAGCTCACAGTGACGTCACAGTCCAGTATTAGCTCGCAGTGATATCACAGCTCACAGTGATGTCACTGTCCAGTAGGAGCTCACCGTAGGAGCTCACAGTGACGTCACAGTCCAGTATTAGCTCGCAGTGTTATCACAGCCCACTAGGAGCTCACAGTGATGTCACAGCCAACTAGGAGCTCACAGTGACGTCACAGCCCAGTAGGAGCTCACAGTGACATCACAGTTCAGTAGGAGCTCACAGTGATGTCACAGCCAACTAGGAGCTCACAGTGATGTCACAGCCCAGTAGGAGCTCACAGTGAGATCACATCCCACTAGGATCTCACAGTGATGTCACAGCCAACTAGGAGCTCACAGTGACGTCACAGCCCAGTAGGAGCTCAGTGACGTCACATCCCAGTAGGAGCTCACAGTGATGTCACAGCAGATTAGGAGCTCACAGTGACGTTACAACCCAATAGGAGCTCAGTGTTTTCACAATTCAGTTGTAGCTCAGTGATGTCACAGTCCAGTGGGAGCTCAGAGTGACGTCATAGTCTAGTAGGAGCTCACAGTGACGTCACAGTCCAGTAGGAGCTCACAGTGACGTCACAGCCCAGTAGGAGCTCACAGTGATGTCGCAGAAGAGCTCACAGTGATGTCACCGAACAATAGAAGCTCACAGTGACGTCACAGTCCAGTAAGTGCTCATTGTGATGTCACAGGCCAGTAGAAGCTCACAGTGATGTCAAAGCCCAGTAGGAGCTCATAGTGACATCACAGCCCTGTAGGATCTCACAGTGACGTCACAGCCCAGTAGGATTTCACAGTGACGTCCCAGCCCAGTAGGAGCTCACAGTGATGTCATAGCCCAGTAGGAGCTCACAGTGACGTCACAGTCCAGTAGGAGCTCACAGTGATGTCACAGTTCAGTAGGAGCTCACAGTGACGTCTCTTTCCAGTAGGAGCTCCCTGTGAGGTCACAGTCCGGTAGGAGCTCCCTGTGAGGTCACAGTCCGGTAGGAGCTCCCTGTGAGGTCACAGTCCGGTAGGAGCTCCCTGTGAGGTCACAGTCCGGTAGGAGCTCCCTGTGAGGTCACAGTCCGGTAGGAGCTCACAGTAATGTCACAGTTCAGTAGGATCTCACAGTGACGTCTCTTTCCAGTAGGAGCTCACAGTAATGTCACAGTTCAGTAGGATCTCACAGTGACGTCTCTTTCCAGTAGGAGCTCCCATTGATGTCACAGTCCGGTAGGAGCTCCCTGTGAGGTCACAGTCCGGTAGGAGCTCCCTGTGAGGTCACAGTCCAATAGGAGCTCACAGTAATATCAAAGACCAGTAATAGCTCACAGTGACATCACAGTCCAGTAAAATCTCAGTGACTTCTCAGCTCAGTTGGAGCTCACAATGACTTCACAGCCCAGTAGGCGCTCACAGTGACGTCACAGTCCAGTAGGATTTCACAGTGACGTCCCAGCCCAGTAGGAGCTCACAGTGATGTCATAGCCCAGTAGGAGCTCACAGTGACGTCACAGCCCAGTAGGATTTCACAGTGACGTCCCAGCCCAGTAGGAGCTCACAGTGATGTCATAGCCCAGTAGGAGCTCACAGTAATGTCACAGTTCAGTAGGATCTCACAGTGACGTCTCTTTCCAGTAGGAGCTCTGTTGTGATCCGCTTTTTGGGCTCCCCTGGTGGTGGCTGGTGGTACTGGAGGCTTGTGTGTTCTTTTCTGCCTCAGCTCACCTGCTTCCATCAGTTTTGGGAGTTCCCTATTTAGCCTTGCTCTCCAGTCACTTCCTTGCCGGTCATCATTGTAACCTGAGTCATTCAGTTGCATGTTCCTGCTACTAGTCTGCTGATCAGCTAAGTGGACTCTTGTCCTTATTGTTTTGTATTTTTTGTCCAGTTTACAGTTTGTCCTTTCCTGTTACTGGAAGCTCTTGTGGACTGAAATTGCCACTCCTGTGTCATGAGTTGACACAGGAGTTTTAAAGTAATTTCAGGATGGGTTTTTGAAAGGGTTTTTCAGCTGACCGTGAAGTCCTCTTTTGTATCCTTCCTCTATCTAGTAAGTGGACCTCGCTTTGCTAAATCTACCTTCATACTGTGTATGTCTTTTCCTCTGAACTCACCGTTAATATACGTGGGGGCTACTATCATCTTTGGGGAATTTCTCTAGAGGTAAGCCAGGCCTGTTCCTTCCTCTTCCAGGCGTAGTTAGTTCTCCGGCTGGCGCATGGCATCTAGGCAGCCGTAGGAATGCTTCCTGGCTACTGTTAGTTGTGTGGTAGATTTAGGTCACGGTCAGCTTGAGTTTCCATCACCCGAGAGCTAGTCTGTTATTTTGTGTTTCTGATGTTCCCATGCAATTGGGGAATCATGACAGTATGACCGGCCGCTGTTAAAGTAATTGGCTGAAGAAAGGAGAGTAAAAGAAGTCTGTAGATTTTTTTTTTTTTTTCCCTCTCATGTTTGCTACTTAGTTGGCTCAGTTGTATTTCTGCTCTATTTACAGCCTTGCCTTTCTCTCCTTCTAACCCTTGAATGGCTCTGATCTCTCCGGTTTAAGGATGGACCCTCAGAGTTTGGCTGCAGGTTTTAATAATCTTGCTACGAAGGTTCAGGATTTACAAGATTATGTTATACGTACCCCTATTTCTGAACCTAAGATTCCTACACCAGAGGTATTTTCCGGAGATAGATCTCGGTTTCTGAATTTCAAATATAATTGTAAATTATTCCTTTCTCTCAGACCTCACTCCTCTGGAGATCCTGTTCAGCAGGTTAAGATTGTGATTTCTTTGCTGCGAGGTGACCCTCAAAATTGGGCATTTTCATTGACACCAGGGGATCCTGCGTTGCTCAATGTGGATGCGTTTTTTCTGGCTTTAGGGTTGCTGTATGAGGAACCTAATTTGGAGACTCAAGCTGAAAAAGCTTTAATAGCCCTGTCTCAAGGGCAAGATGAAGCTGAGATATACTGCCAAAAATTTCGTAAATGGTCTGTGCTTACTCAGTGGAATGAGTGTGCCCTAGCGGCAAATTTCAGAGAGGGCCTTTCTGATGCCGTTAAGGATGTCATGGTGGGGTTTCCAACGCCCACAGGTCTGAATGAGTCCATGACAATGGCGATTCAGATTGATCGGCGTTTGCGGGAGCGCAAACCCGTGCACCATTTGGCGGTATCTTCTGAAGGGATGCCAGAGAAAATGCAATGTGACAGAATTCTGTCAAGAAGCGAGCGGCAGAATTATAGGCGCAAAAATGGGTTATGCTTCTATTGTGGTGATTCCGCGCATGTTATATCAGCATGCTCTAAACGTACTAGGAAGGTTGACAAGTCTGTTTCTATTGGCACTTTACAGTCTAAATTTCTTCTGTCTGTAACTCTGATTTGTTCATTATCAGTTATTACCGTGGATGCCTATGTGGACTCTGGTGCCGCTCTGAGTCTCATGGATTGGTCCTTCGCCAGGCGCTGTGGGTTTGATTTGGAGCCTCTGGAAGTTCGTATACCTCTAAAGGGTATTGATTCTACACCTCTGGCTTGTAATAGACCACAGTTCTGGACGCAAGTGACTATGCGTATGACTCCAGACCATCAGGAGGTGATTCGCTTCCTCGTGTTGCATAATCTACATGATGTTTTAGTGCTTGGATTACCATGGTTACAATCTCATAACCCAGTACTGGACTGGAAAACTATGTCTGTGTTAAGCTGGGGATGTCGGGGGGCTCATGGGGACACACCTTTGGTTTCTATCTCGTCATCTATTCCCTCTGAGATTCCGGCTTTTTTGTCGGATTTTGGGGATATTTTTGAGGAGCCTAAAATTGGTTCTCTCCCTCCCCACAGAGAGTGTGATTGCGCCATAGATCTGATTCCAGGCAGCAAATTTCCAAAGGGTCGTTTGTTTAACCTATCTGTACCTGAGCATGCTGCCATGCGAGAGTATGTTAAGGAGTCCCTGGAAAAGGGACATATTCGTCCTTCTTCGTCACCTTTAGGAGCTGGGTTTTTTCTTTGTCTCTAAAAAGGATGGCTCTCTGAGGCCTTGTATTGATTATCGTCTCCTGAATAAAATTACAGTCAAATATCAGTATCCGTTGCCGCTGCTTACTGATTTGTTTGCTCGCATAAGGGGGGCTAAGTGGTTCTCCAAGATTGATCTCCGTGGGGCGTATAATTTGGTGCGAATTAAGCAAGGGGATGAGTGGAAAACCGCATTTAATACGCCTGAGGGCCACTTTGAGTATTTAGTAATGCCTTTCGGCCTTTCTAATGCACCTTCAGTTTTTCAGTCCTTTATGCATGATATTTTCCGTGAATATCTGGATAAATTTATGATTGTGTATTTGGACGATATTTTGATTTTTTCTGAGGACTGGGAGTCTCATGTTCAGCAGGTCAGGAGGGTTTTTCAGGTCTTGCGGGAGAATTCTCTGTGTGTAAAGGGTTCTAAGTGTGTTTTTGGGGTTCAAAACATTTCTTTTTTGGGGTACATTTTTTCCCCTTCTTCTGTTGAGATGGACCCTGTCAAGGTTCGGGCTATTTGTGACTGGACGCAGCCTACTTCTCTAAAGGGTCTTCAGAAGTTCTTGGGCTTTGCTAATTTTTATCGTCGATTTATAACTGGTTTTTCTGGTGTTGCTAAGCCTCTTACGGATTTTACTAAGAAGGGTGCTGATGTGGCCAATTGGTCCCCTGCCGCTGTGGAGGCCTTTCGGGAACTTAAGCGCCGCTTTTCGTCTGCCCCTGTGTTGCGCCAGCCTGATGTCTCTCTCCCCTTTCAGGTTGAGGTCGATGCTTCCGAGATCGGAGCGGGGGCGGTTTTGTCGCAGAAAAGTTCCGATTGCTCAGTGATGAGACCTTGTGCGTTCTATTCTCGAAAATTTTCTGCCGCCGAAAGAAATTATGATGTCGGTAATCGGGAGCTTTTGGCCATGAAGTGGGCATTTGAGGAGTGGCGTCATTGGCTTGAGGGTGCTAGACATCAGGTGGTGGTTTTGACTGATCACAAGAATCTGATTTACCTTGAGTCTGCCAGGCGCCTGAATCCTAGACAGGCGCGCTGGTCGTTGTTTTTCTCTCGGTTTAATTTTGTGGTCTCATATCTACCAGGTTCTAAGAATGTGAAGGCGGATGCCCTTTCTAGGAGTTTTGAGCCTGATTCCCCTGGTGATTCGGAACCTACAGGTATCCTTAAGGATGGGGTGATATTATCCGCTATTTCCCCAGATCTGCGACGTGCTTTGCAAGAGTTTCAGGCGGATAGACCTGATCGCTGTCCACCTGGTAGACTGTTTGTTCCTGATGATTGGACCAGTAGAGTCATCTCGGAGGTTCATTCTTCTACGCTGGCGGGTCATCCTGGAATTTTTGGTACCAGGGATTTGGTGGCTAGATCCTTCTGGTGGCCATCTCTGTCTCGAGATGTGCGTGTTTTTGTGCAGTCTTGTGATGTGTGTGCTCGGGCCAAGCCTTGTTGTTCTAGGGCTAGTGGGTTGTTGTTGCCCTTGCCTATTCCAAAGAGGCCTTGGACGCACATCTCTATGGACTTTATTTCTGATCTTCCTGTCTCTCAGAGGATGTCTGTTATCTGGGTGGTGTGTGACCGTTTTTCTAAGATGGTTCATTTGGTGCCATTACCGAAGTTGCCTTCCTCGTCTGAGTTGGTTCCTTTGTTTTTTCAAAATGTGGTTCGCTTGCATGGTATTCCTGAAAATATCGTTTCTGATAGGGGTACCCAGTTCGTTTCTAGATTTTGGCGGGCATTCTGTGCCAGGTTGGGCATTGATTTGTCTTTTTCGTCTGCCTTCCATCCTCAGACTAATGGCCAGACGGAGCGAACTAATCAAACTTTGGAGACGTATTTGAGGTGTTTTGTGTCTGCGGATCAGGATGATTGGGTTGCCTTTTTGCCGTTGGCGGAGTTTGCTCTTAATAATCGGGCTAGTTCTGCCACTTTGGTTTCCCCTTTCTTTTGCAATTCGGGGTTTCATCCCCGTTTTTCTTCTGGTCAGGTGGAATCTTCGGATTGTCCTGGAGTAGATGTTGTGGTGGATCGGTTGAATCGGATTTGGGGACAAGTGGTGGACAATTTGAATTTGTCCCAGGAGAGGACTCAGCGGTTTGCTAACCGCCAGTGTCGGGTTGGTCCTCGCCTTCGTGTTGGGGACTTGGTGTGGTTGTCTTCCCGTTTTGTCCCAATGAGGGTTTCTTCTCCTAAATTTAAGCCTAGGTTCATCGGTCCCTATAGGATTTTGGAGATTATTAACCCTGTTTCCTTTCGTTTGGACCTCCCGGCATCTTTCGCTATCCATAATGTGTTCCATCGGTCGTTGTTGCGGAGATACGAGGTGCCGATGGTTCCTTCTGCTGAGCCTCCTGCTCCTGTGCTGGTTGAGGGTGAATTGGAGTACGTTATAGAGAAGATCTTGGACTCCCGTATTTCCAGGCGGAGACTCCAGTATCTGGTTAAGTGGAAGGGCTATGGTCAGGAAGATAATTCTTGGGTAACTGCCTCTGATGTTCATGCCTCGGATTTGGTTCGTGCCTTTCATAGGGCTCATCCAGGTCGCCCTGGCGGTTCTTGTGAGGGTTCGGTGCCCCCTCCTTAAGGGGGGGGTACTGTTGTGATCCGCTTTTTGGGCTCCCCTGGTGGTGGCTGGTGGTACTGGAGGCTTGTGTGTGCTTTTCTCCCTCAGCTCACCTGTTTCCATCTGTTTTGGGAGTTCCCTATTTAGCCTTGCTCTCCAGTCACTTCCTTGCCGGTCATCATTGTAACCTGAGTCATTCAGTTGCATGTTCCTGCTACTAGTCTGCTGATCAGCTAAGTGGACTCTTGTCCTTTTTGTTTTGTATTTTTTGTCCAGTTTACAGTTTTGTCATTCCCTGTTACTGGAAGCTCTTGTGGACTGAAATTGCCACTCCTGTGTCATGAGTTGACACAGGAGTCTTAAAGTAATCTCAGGATGGGTTTTTGAAAGGGTTTTTCAGCTGACCGTGAAGTCCTCTTTTGTATCCTTCCTCTATCTAGTAAGTGGACCTCGCTTTGCTAAATCTACCTTCATACTGTGTATGTCTTTTCCTCTGAACTCACCGTTAATATATGTGGGGGCTACTATCATCTTTGGGGAATTTCACTAGAGGTAAGCCAGGTCTGTTCCTTCCTCTTCCAGGTGTAGTTAGTTCTCCGGCTGGCGCGTGGCATTTAGGCAGCCGTAGGAATGCTTCCTGGCTACTGTTAGTTGTGTGGTAGATTTAGGTCACGATCAGCTTGAGTTTCCATCACCCGAGAGCTAGTCTGTTATTTTGTGCTTCTGATGTTCCCATGCCATTGGGGAATCATGACAGAGCTCCCAGTGATGTCACAGTTCAGTAGGATCTCACAGTGACGTCTCTTTCCAGTAGGAGCTCCCATTGAGGTCACAGTCCGGTAGGAGCTCCCTGTGAGGTCACAGTCCGGTAGGAGCTCCCTGTGAGGTCACAGTCCAATAGGAGCTCACAGTAATATCAAAGACCAGTAATAGCTAACAGTGACATCACAGTCCAGTAAAATCTCAGTGACTTCTCAGCTCAGTTGGAGCTCACAATGACTTCACAGCCCAGTAGGCGCTCACAGTGACGTCACAGTCCAGTAGGATTTCACAGTGACGTCCCAGCCCAGTAGGAGCTCACAGTGATGTCATAGCCCAGTAGGATTTCACAGTGACGTCCCAGCCCAGTAGGAGCTCACAGTGACGTCACAGCCCAGTAGGATTTCACAGTGACGTCCCAGCCCAGTAGGAGCTCACAGTGATGTCATAGCCCAGTAGGAGCTCACAGTAATGTCACAGTTCAGTAGGATCTCACAGTGACGTCTCTTTCCAGTAGGAGCTCCCAGTGATGTCACAGTTCAGTAGGATCTCACAGTGACGTCTCTTTCCAGTAGGAGCTCCCAGTGAGGTCACAGTCCGGTAGGAGCTCCCTGTGAGTTCACAGTCCAATAGGAGCTCACAGTAATATCAAAGACCAGTAATAGCTCACAGTGACGTCACAGTCCAGTAAAATCTCAGTGACTTCTCAGCTCAGTTGGAGCTCACAATGACTTCACAGCCCAGTAGGCGCTCACAGTGACGTCACAGTCCAGTAGACACAGAAGAAAAAAACCCCATTGTATATTTAATATGCCAATAGTGGGAATACTAAATAGTATCAACCCACATTCACAATATTTTATTGACTCCGTAATGTAACTATATAAATAGGAGAAAAACTGGAGTAACCAATAAATAAGTAAGAAAGTACAAAATTTATTTCAAAAAAACAAATTTTGGGGTCACCCGCCATCATTTGGGGCTCATTACCATGTGAGTAGTGTTGTGCACTGGGCTTGGTAAGTTTTGCCCTTTATTTATGATACAGTCCCTTTACTCTGCGGATCTCCAGCTGGGCTTGATTTATCTTGATTTACCCTGCCTTACTTTTGGCTTTAAACCTTGTTATAGAGCTCCCGCTGCTTCTGTGGATCCCCGCATTGTTATACAATACTTGGGCTTTATCTATTGTGCCTTATTTTTGGCTCTACTTACCTAGCATATGGACAAGCATTCAAATGTAAATCAGATAGATGTACTACCTCTGAACTCCCATATGCACCTCACTACTGTATGTACTTCCGTGTCCTTGTCCTGATTGACAATTTTATTATATGTGTTTTTCTTTGATTTTTTGAAATAAATTTTGTACTTTCTTATTGGTTACTCCAGTTTTTCTCCTATTTATATAGTCACAGTCCAGTAGTAGCTCACAGTGATGTCACAGGCCAGTAGGAGCTCACAGTAGGAGCTCACAGTGACGTCACAGCCCTGTAGGAGCTCACAGTGATGTCACAGGCCAGTAGGAGCTCACAGTAGGAGCTCACAGTGACGTCACAGCCCTGTAGGAGCTCACAGTGATGTCACAGCCCAGTAGGAGCTCACCGTGATGTCACTGTCCAGTAGGAGCTCACCGTAGGAGCTCACAGTGACGTCACAGCCCAGTAGGAGCTCACAGTGATGTTGCACCCCAGTAGGAGCTGACAGTGACGTCACGGTCCAGTAGGAGCTCAGTGATGTCAAAGCCCATTAGGAGCTCACAATGATGTCAGTCCAGTAGGAGCTCAAAATGACGTCACAGTCCAGTATCAGCTCACAGTGATATCGCAGCCCACTAGGAGCTCACAGTGACATCACAGTCCAGTAGGATCTCACACTGACGTCACAGCCCAGTAGGAGCTCACAGTGACTTTACAGTCCAGTAGGAGCTCACCGTGATGTCACTGTCCAGTAGGAGCTCACCGTAGGAGCTCACAGTGACGTCACAGTTTAGTAGGAGCTCACAGTGACGTCACAGCCCAGTAGGAGCTCACAGTGATGTTGCACCCCAGTAGGAGCTGACAGTGACGTCATGGTCCAGTAGGAGCTCACAGTGATGTCAAAGCCCATTAGGAGCTCACAATGATGTCAGTCCAGTAGGAGCTCAAAATGACGTCACAGTCCAGTATCAGCTCACAGTGATATCGCAGCCCACTAGGAGCTCACAGTGACATCACAGTCCAGTAGGATCTCACACTGACGTCACAGCCCAGTAGGAGCTCACAGTGACTTTACAGTCCAGTAGGAGCTCACCGTGATGTCACTGTCCAGTAGGAGCTCACCGTAGGAGCTCACAGTGACGTCACAGTTTAGTAGGAGCTCACAGTGACGTCACAGCCCAGTAGGAGCTCACAGTGATGTTGCACCCCAGTAGGAGCTGACAGTGACGTCATGGTCCAGTAGGAGCTCACAGTGATGTCAAAGCCCATTAGGAGCTCACAATGATGTCAGTCCAGTAGGAGCTCAAAGTGACGTCACAGTCCAGTATCAGCTCACAGTGATATCGCAGCCCACTAGGAGCTCACAGTGACATCACAGCCCAGTAGGATCTCACACTGACGTCACAGCCCAGTAGGAGCTCACAGTGACTTTACAGTCCAGTAGGAGCTCACAGTGAAGTCACAGTTCAATCAGAGCACCCAATGACGTCACAGTCCAGGAAGCGCTCTGTGATGTCACAGTCCAGTATGAGCTCATCGTGATGTCACAGTCCAGTATGAGCTCATCGTGATGTCACAGTCCAGTATGAGCTCATCGTGATGTCACAGTCCAGTATGAGCTCATCGTGATGTCACAGTCCAGTATGAGCTCATCATGACGTCACAGTCCAGTATGAGCTCATCATGACGTCACAGTCCAGTATGAGCTCATCGTGACGTCACAGTCCAGTATGAGCTCATCGTGACGTCACAGTCCTGTAGGAGCTCCCAGTGATGTCACAGTCCTGTAGGAGCGCCCAGTGATGTCACAGTCCTGTAGGAGCTCCCAGTGACGTCCGAGTCTAGTAGGAGCTGACAGTGATGTCGCAGTCTAGTAGGAGCTCACAGTGATGTTACAGTCTAGTAGGAGCTCTGTTGTGGATTCTGTTTGTGGGCTCCCTCTGGTGGTTACTGCTGGTACTGGGTGACTTTGGTGGGTTGCGGCCTTTGGTTTCCACCTGTCCATCAGAGGCTGGGTGTTTCCTATTTTACCTGGCCTTTCTGTCATTCCCTTGCCGGCTATCAATGTATTCAGATGTGCTCTGTTTGGTTCCTGCCTACCTGCTCCCAGATCTTTCAGGATAAGCTAAGTGCTGATTTTCAGTTGTTTGGCTTTTTGTCCAGCTTGCTTATTATGTCTCTATGCTAGCTGGTAGCTCTAGTGGACTGAGGTTCTCCCCATGTGCCATGAGTTGGCACATGGGTTCTTGTAATCTCAGGATGGTTTTTTGATTAGGGTTTTTTTGCTGACCGCTCAGTCCCCTTTTGTATCGTTCTGCTTTCTAGTTTACAGCGGGCCTCAATTTGCTAAATCTATATATATCATCTCTATGTGTGTGCCTTCCTCTCATTTCACCGTCAATACATGTGAGGGGGCAACTATATCTTTTGGGGTTCATTCCTCTGGAGGCAAGTGAGGTCTTTATTTTCTCTGCAGTACTAGTTAGCTCTTAGGCTGGTGCGTGGCGTCTAGAACCAACGTAGGCACGCTCCCTGGCTATCTCTAGTTGCGTTTGTCAGGCGTAGGGCAGCGGTCAGCCCAGGTTCCATCACCCTAGAGCTCGTCCGTTATTTATTTGTACTTTGCTTGTCCTGTGCTATCCCTAGCCATTGGGGATTCATGACAGAGCTCACAGTGATGTTACAGTCCAGTAGGAGCTCACAGTAGGAGCTCACAGTGATGTCACGGTCTAGTAGGAGCTCACAGTAGGAGCTCACAGTGACTTCACAGCCCAATAGGAGATCACAGTGACGTCACAGCCCAGTGGGAGCTCACAGTGATGTCACTGTCCGGTAGGAGCTCTCAGTGACATCACAGGCCAGTGGGAGCTCACAGTGACGTCATAGCCAAGTAGGACCTCACAGTGAAGTCACAGTTCAATAGGAGCTTCCTGTGATTTCACAGTCCAGTAAGCTCCCAGTGTCATCTCTTTCCAGTAAGAGCTTCCAGTGTCATCTCTTTCCAGTAGGAGCTCCCAGTGATTTCACAGTCCAGTAGGAGCTCCCAGTGGCTTCACAGTTCAGTAAGAGCTCCCAGTGAAGTCACAGTCCAGTTGGAGCTCCCAGTGAAGTCACAGTCCAGAAGGAGCTCACAGTGATGTCAAAGCTCAGTAAGAGCTCACAATGATGTCTCATTCATGAGGTCTCCTTAATGCCCCAAACATCCCTGTGTTCACATCTTGTCTACAGAGCCCCCTGTCATGGAAATTCCTCGTAAAGGAGAGCATTGGGGTATACACAAGGAGTCTTGCACGTTTGCCTGATTTCATAGAATCCTAGATTGTCAGATATGGAAGGGAACTCCAGCGCTGTCGTGTCCAACCTCCTGCTCAACGCAGGATTCACTAAACTATCTCAGATAGATGTCTGTCCAGCCTTTGTTTGAAGACTTATATAGAAGGAAAACTCACCACCTCTCGGGCTGCCAGTTCCACTCACTGATCACCCTCACTGTCAAAAGTTTTTTGTAATATCTAATCTGTATCTTCTCCTTTTCAGTTTCATTCCATTCATTCTCATGTGGAAATGAGAATAATGATGATCCCTTTACTGTACATCGTGAGATTCCTTCAGATATTTGAAGAAAGCTCATAATATATCCTAGAATCTTTTGCCTTTTAGCTGCTGCATCACACTGTTGACTCAGGTGTAGTCTGTGATCTATTAGTATACCCAAGTGTTTTTCACACGTGCTGTTGAATAGTTCTATTCCTCCCATTCTATAGATGTAATTTTTGTTTTTCTTGCCAAGATGTAGAATTTTGCATTTCTCCATGTTAAACACCATTCTACTGTATGTTGCTGCCCATTATCTAGGTCCACATCAATCTTAGGGAGTGGGGTGCACCAATATGACACTAAACCGGGTGCACTTGCCCTGACGAAGCCGCATACACGTTGGCTTCTCCCACGCCTCTGCCCCTTCCTTACCCTTTCCCCATTCTGGCTCTCTCCTTTTTATCAGGCTTACTCTAGGCTGGTGTCAGACCCCATTGGGCCTTGTACCTGTCTCTTCCCACGATTATGTTATTAGATTATATCTGTTTCCTTGCAGGGGGTGTTTCTGCCTGTGACCTGCTTGTGACCTGAATAGTTACATGTCTCATGGAGATCATTCCTATCCATAGTTTGTGTTTCTTTCTATTGCTCCTCCCTGAGGACGCCTACAACATGTACCTCTATTAGTAGCTTGCGTCACTCTCATTTTTATTATTCAGATATTTGCCTTATATAGGACTTCTTATCAATGAGCTACAATGGAGATTGTGAGCGTGGCTCTTCCATCAAACATCAGAGTCTCACCTCACAAGTTGTCTTCTTGCTGAAAGAGCAAAAATTCTCACAGACATCTCCAAAATTTAGTAAAAAACCTTCCCAGAAGAGTGGGAGCTCCATATAAATGTCTATGGATGTGGGATGGGAGGACAGAAAAGGTCCTGGATAAAGATGAGCGAATTTGCTCGGGTTCCCTCTTATTCGGCAAGCTATAGCGCTTGCCGATTAAGCTGCAGAGGCAACACTGCTTCCTGGATCGCGCCAGCTGATGAGCTGTTTGGCTCCGCAGCAGCATGTGTTGTGGCTGTGGGACAGCCTGTTTGTTGGGCTCTCCATGCATATGTTGTGGCTGTGTGCCAGCCTGTTTGGCTCCGCAGCTGCATATGTCGTGGCTGTGTGACTGCCTGTTTGTTTGGCTCTGCAGCTGCATGTGGCGTGGCTGTATGACAGCCTGTTTGGCTCCGCAGCTTGTCAGGTCGCCGTTATCACCGCCGCGGCCCCTGCTGTCCGCTCATACTTACCGTTCCACGGCGTCCCGGCGCGCTCCTGTTCTTCCTCCAGCACCGTCTCCTCTGCTCGCTCTCCCGGCTCCTGCTTCCTGTCGGGCGCGCGCGCATTCTGACCACTGTCCCTTTATGAGGTTATAACTCTGGAACGCTTCAACGGATCTTGGCGATTCTGACACTGTTTTCTCGTGACATATTGTACTTCATGATAGTGGTAAAATTTCTTTGATATTACCTGCGTTTATTTGCAGAAAAAATGGAAATTTGGCGAAAATTTTGAAAATTTTGCAATTTTCCAACTTTGAATTTTTATGCCCTTAAATCACAGAGATATGTCATGCAAAATACTTAATAAGTAACATTTCCCACATGTCTACTTTACATCAGCACAATTTTGGAACCAAAATTTTTTTTTGTTAGGGAGTTATAAGGGTTAAAAGTTGACCAGCAATTTCTCATTTTTACAACACCATTTTTTTTTTAGGGACCACATCTCATTTGAAGTCATTTTGAGGGGTCTATATGATAGAAAATACCCATGTGTGACACCATTCTAAAAACTGCACCCCTCAAGGTGCTCAAAACCATATTCAAGAAGTTTATTAACCCTTCTGGTGCTTCACAGGAATTTTTGGAATGTTTAAATAGAAATGAACATTTAACTTTTTTTCACAAAAAATTTACTTCAGCTCCAATTTGTTTTATTTTACCAAGGGTAACCGGAGAAAATGGACCCCAAAAGTTGTTGTACAATTTGTCCTGAGTACGCCGATACCCCATATGTGGGGGTAAACCACTGTTTGGGCGCATGACAGAGCTCGGAAGCGAAGGAGCGCCATTTGACTTTTCAATGCAAAATTGACTGGAATTGAGATGGGACGCCATGTTGCGTTTGGGGAGCCCCTGATGTGCCTAAACATTGAAACCCCCCACAAGTGACACCATTTTGGAAAGTAGACCCCCTAAGGAACTTATCTAGAGGTGTGGTGAGCACTTTGACCCACCAAGTACTTCACAGAAGTTTATAATGCAGAACCGTAAAAATAAAAAATCATATTTTTTCACAAAAATTATTTTTCGCCCCCAATTTTTTATTTTCCCAAGGGTAAGAGAAGAAATTGGACCCCAACAGTTGTTGTACAATTTGTCCTGAGTACGCTGATACCCCATATGTGGCGATAAACCACTGTTTGGGCGCATGGGAGAGCTCGGAAGGGAAGTAGCACCGTTTGACTTTTCAATGCAAAATTGACAGGAATTGAGATGGGACGCCATGTTGCGTTTGGAGAGCCACTGATGTGCCTAAACATTGAAACCCCCCACAAGTGACACCATTTTGGAAAGTAGACCCCCTAAGGAACTTATCTAGATGTGTTTTGAGCGCTTTGACCCACCAAGGGCTTCACAGAAGTTAATAATGCAGAGCCGTAAAAATAAAACAAAAATTTTTTCCCACAAAAATTATTTTTTTAGCCCCCAGTTTTGTATTTTCCCGAGGGTAGCAGGAGAAATTGGACCCCAAAATCTGTTGTCCAAGTTGTCCTGAGTGCGATGATATACCATACGTGGGGAGAACCACTGTTTGGGCGCATGGGAGGGCTCGGAAAGGAAGGAGCGCCATTTGGAATGCAGACTTAGATGGAATGGTCTGCAGGCGTCACATTGCTTTTGCAGAGCCCCTAATGTACCTAAACAGTAGAAACCCCCCACAAGTGACACCATGTTGGAAAGTAGACCCCCTAAGGAACTTATCTAGATGTGTGGTGAGCGCTTTGACCCACCAAGGGCTTCACAGAAGTTTATAATGCAGAGCCGTAAAAATAAAACAAAAATTTTTTCCCACAAAAATTATTTTTCAGCCCCCAGTTTTGTATTTTCCCGAGGGTAACAGGAGAAATTGGACCCCAAAAGTTGTTGTCCAATTTGTCCTGAGTGCGCTGATACCCCATATGTGGGGGGAACCACCGTTTGGATGCATGGGAGGGCTCGGAAGGGAAGGAGCGCCATTTGGAATGCAGACTTAGATGGAATGGTCTGCAGGCGTCACATTGCGTTTGCAGAGCCCCTAATGTACCTAAACAGTAGAAGCCCCGCACAAGTGACCCCATTTTGGAAACTAGACCCCCCAAGGAACTTATCTAGATGTGTTGTAAGAACTTTGAACCCCCAAGTGTTTCACTACAGTTTATAACGCAGAGCCGTGAAAATAAAAAATCCTTTTTTTTCCCACAAAAATTAATTTTTAGCCCCCAGTTTTGTATTTTCCTAGGGGTAACAGGAGAAATTGGACCCCAAAGGTTGTTGTCCTATTTGTCCTGAGTACGCTGATACCCCATATGTTGGGGTAAACCCCTGTTTGGGCACACGGGAGAGCTCGGAAGGGAAGGAGCACTGTTTTACTTTTTCAACGCAGAATTGGCTGGAATTGAGATCGGACGCCATGTCGCGTTTGGAGAGCCCCTGATGTGCCGAAACAGTGGAAACCCCCCAATTATAACTGAAACCCTAATCCAAACACACCCTTAACCCTAATCCCAACAGTAATCCTAACCACACCTCTAACCCTGACACACCCCTAACCCTAATCCCAACCCTATTCCCAACCGTAAATGTAATCTAAACCCTAACCGTAACTTTAGCCCCAACCCTAACCCTAACTTTAGCCCCAACCCTAACTGTAGCCTTAACCCTAGCCCCAACCCTAGCCCTAACCCTAGCCCTAATGGGAAAATGGAAATAAATACTTTTTTTTTATTTTTCCCTAACTAAGGGGGTGATGAAGGGGGGTTTGATTTACTTTTATAGCGGGTTTTTTAGCGGATTTTTATGATTGGCAGCCGTCACACACTGAAAGACGCTTTTTATTGCAAAAAATATTTTTTGCGTTACCACATTTTGAGAGCTATAAATTTTCCATATTTTGGTCCACAGAGTCATGTGAGGTCTTGTTTTTTGCGGGACGAGTTGACGTTTTTATTGGTAACATTTTTGGGCACGTCACATTTTTTGATCGCTTTTTATTCCGATTTTTGTGAGGCAGAATGACCAAAAACCAGCTATTCATGAATTTCTTTTGGGGGAGGCGTTTATACCGTTCCGCGTTTGGTAAAATTGATAAAGCAGTTTTATTCTTCGGGTAAGTACGATTACAGCGATATCTCATTTATATTATTTTTTTTATGTTTTGGCGCTTTTATACGATAAAAACTATTTTATGGAAAAAATAATTATTTTTGCATCGCTTTATTCTCAGGACTATAACTTTTTTATTTTTCTGCTGATGATGCTGTATGGTGGCTCGTTATTTGCGGGACAAGATGACGCTTTCAGCGGTACCATGGTTATTTATATCTGTCTTTTTGATCGCGTGTTATTCCACTTTTTGTTCGGCGGTATGATAATAAAGCGTTGTTTTTTGCCTCGTTTTTTTTTTTTTTTCTTACGGTGTTTACTGAAGGGGTTAACTAGTGGGCCAGTTTTATAGGTCGGGTCGTTACGGACGCGGCGATACTAAATATGTGTACTTTTATTGTTTTTTTTTTTTTTATTTAGGTAAAGAAATGTATTTATGGGAATAATATATATATTTTTTTTCATTATTTTGGAATATTTTTTTTTATTTTTTTTTACACATTTGGAAAATTTTTTTTTTACTTTTTTACTTTGCCCCAGGGGGGGACAATACAGATCGGTGATCTGCCAGTTTGCATAGCACTCTGACAGATCACCGATCTGATTGAAGTGCAGGCTGCTTCACAGTGCCTGCTCTGAGCAGGCTTCTGTGAAGCCACCTCCCTCCCTGCAGGACCCGGATCCGCGGCCATCTTGGATCCGGGTCTGGAGCAAGCAGGGAGGGAGGTAAGACCCTCGCAGCAACGCGATCACATCGCGTTGCTGCGGGGGGCTCAGGGAAGCCCGCAGGGAGCCCTCTCCCTGCGCGATGCTTCCCTGCATCGCCGGCACATCGCGATCATGTTTGATCGCGGTGTGCCGGGGGTTAATGTGCCGGGGGCGGTCCGTGACCGCTCCTGGCACATAGTGCCGGATGTCAGCTGCGATAGTCAGCTGACACCCGGCCGCGATCGGCCGCGCTCCCCCCGTGAGCGCGGCCGATCGGCTATGACGTACTATCCCGTCAAGGGTCAGATAGGCCCAGGTCACCTCGACGGGATAGTACGTCAAAGGTCACAGAGGGGTTAAAGAGCCCTGACACACATCACCATCAATGAGTTTAAATGACAAACAAAAAAATTCTAACCTTATCACTCCTAAACGCTTTGTGCATAATAATTTGGAACACAGTGTAAATAGGGAAAGATAGGACAGAATACTAAGCGGTCAGTATTAAAACCCTTCCAAAAATATCCACAGCAGATAATACAAAAAGTTCCACAATCTAACTAAAGACATGGAATGTATATCTGCCACTCCAGAGAATTCAACAAGACTGAGAAAATACTGACACAATCTAAGCTGGACAAAAAACACTGAATAGCACAGAATTATTAAGCACACAGCATGTGTGCCACAGAAACAAAACCAGACACTTATCTTTGCTGATTTGGCAGAAGGCAGAAGGAACCAAACCAGGACCAAAACCTCCCAACAACCATGGACAACTGGCAAGGACTAATGAATCCTGCACGCCTAAATACCCCAGTCAGAACTGCAATCAGCAGATACACCTGACCAGGACTGCAACTCAGGGACAACTGCATTACCACCTACAACCACCGGAGGGAGCCCAAAAGCAGAATTCACAACAGTACCCCCCCCCCTTGAGGAGGGGTCACCGAACCCTCACCAGAGCCCCCAGGCCGATCAGGACGAGCCAGATGAAAAGCATGAACCAAATCAGCAGCATGGACATCAGAGGCAAAAACCCAAGAATTATCCTCCTGGCCATAACCCTTCCATTTGACAAGATACTGAAGCCTCCGCCTCGAAAAACGAGAATCCAAAATCTTCTCAACCACATACTCCAACTCCCCATCAACCAACACAGGGGCCGGAGGATCAACAGAGGGAACAACGGGTACCACATATTTCCGCAATAAAGATCTATGGAAGACATTATGGATAGCAAAAGAGGCCGGAAGCGCCAATCGAAAAGACACCGGATTAATAATCCCAGAAATCCTATAAGGACCAATAAACCGAGGCTTAAACTTAAGAGAAGAAACCTTCATAGGAACATGACGGGAAGACAACCAGACCAGATCCCCAACCTGAAGCCGGGAACCAACACACCGACGACGGTTAGCAAAACGTTGAGCCTCCTCCTGAGACAACACCAAATTGTCCACCACATGAGCCCAAATCTGCTGCAACCTGTCAACCACCGAATCCACACCAGGACAGTCACAAGGCTCAACCTGCCAACAAGAAAAACGAGGATGAAAACCAAAATTACAAAAAAAGGCGAAACCAAAGTAGCCGAACTAGCCCGATTATTAAGGGCAAACTCTGCCAATGGCAAAAAGGCCACCCAATCATCCTGATCAGCAGACACAAAGCATCTCAAATAAGTCTCCAAGGTCTGATTAGTTCGCTCGGTTTGGCCATTTGTCTGAGGATGAAATGCAGAGGAAAAAGATAAATCAATGCCCAGCCTAGCACAAAAGGCCCGCCAAAACCTAGAAACAAACTGGGAACCTCTGTCAGACACAATATTCTCCGGAATACCATGCAAACGAACCACATGCTGAAAAAACAACGAAACTAAATCTGAGGAGGAAGGCAATTTAGGCAAAGGCACCAAATGAACCATCTTAGAAAACCGGTCACAAACAACCCAGATAACCGACATCCTCTGGGAAACCGGAAGATCAGAAATAAAATCCATAGAAATATGCGTCCAGGGCCTCTCAGGGACTGGTAATGGCAAAAGCAACCCACTAGCACGGGAACAACAAGGCTTGGCCCGCGCACAAGTCCCACAGGACTGCACAAAAGAACGCACATCACGTGATAAAGAAGGCCACCAAAAGGACCTACCAACCAAGTCTCTGGTACCAAAAATACCAGGATGACCAGCCAACACAGAACAGTGAACCTCAGAAATCACTCTACTAGTCCATCTGTCAGGAACAAACAGTTTCCCCACTGGACAACGATCAGGTCTGTCAGCCTGAAATTCCTGAAGAACTCGTCGTAAATCAGGGGAAATAGCAGAAAGAACCACCCCTTCTTTCAGAATGCCGACCGGTTCAAGAACCTCAGGAGAATCAGGCAAAAAACTCCTAGAAAGGGCATCAGCCTTAATATTCTTGGAACCCGGAAGATACGAGACCACAAAATCAAAACGGGAAAAAAACAAGGACCATCGAGCCTGTCTAGGATTCAGCCGCTTGGCAGACTCGAGGTAAATCAAATTCTTATGATCGGTCAAGACCACAATACAGTGCTTAGCTCCCTCAAGCCAATGTCGCCACTCCTCAAATGCCCACTTCATAGCCAACAACTCCCGATTGCCGACATCATAATTGCGTTCAGCAGGCGAAAATTTACGGGAAAAGAATGCACACGGTTTCGTCAAGGAACCAACATGATCCCTCTGGGACAAAACGTCCCCTGCGCCAATCTCAGAAGCGTCAATCTCAACCTGAAACGGAAGGGAAACATCCGGTTGGCGCAACACCGAATCAGAAGTAAATCGACGTTTAAGCTCCTGAAAGGCAGAAACAGCCGCAGAGGACCAATTCGCCACATCAGCGCCTTTTTTCGTCAAATCGGTCAAGAGTTTAACCACGCTGGAAAAGTTAGCAATGAAACGGCGATAAAAATTTGCAAAACCCAAAAATTTCTGAAGGCTCTTTACGGACGTGGGTTGAATCCAATCATGAATGGCCTGAACCTTAACCGGATCCATCTCAATAGATGAAGGAGAAAAAATAAAACCCAAAAAACAAACCTTCTGCACCCCAAAGAGATACTTAGACCCCTTCACAAACAAAGCATTGTCACGAAGGATCTGAAATACCATCCTGACCTGTTCCACATGAGACTCCCAATCATCAGAAAAAATCAAAATATCGTCCAAATATACAATCAAGAATTAATCAATATAAGTCCGGAAGATATCATGCATGAAAGATTGAAAAACAGATGGAGCATTAGTGAGCCCGAACGGCATCACAAGGTATTCAAAATGGCCTTCGGGCGTATTGAACGCAGTTTTCCATTCATCACCCTGCTTAATACGAACAAGATTATATGCCCCCCGAAGGTCAATCTTCGTAAACCAACTAGCCCCCTTAATCCTAGCAAACAAATCGGAAAGCAAAGATAAAGGGTATTGAAACTTGACCGTGATCTTATTCAAGAGGCGATAATCAATACAGGGTCTCAAGGAGCCATCCTTCTTAGCAACAAAAAAAAATCCCGCTCCCATTGGTGAAGAAGATGGCCGAATATGCCCTTTCTCCAAAGACTCCTTAACATAACTCCGCATAGCGGTATGTTCAGGCACAGACAGGTTGAAGAGTCGGCCCTTAGGAAACTTACAGCCTGGAATCAAATCAATAGCACAATCACAGTCCCTGTGCGGTGGAAGAGAACTGGACTTGGGCTCATCGAATACATCCTGAAAATCAGACAAAAACTCTGGAATTTCGGAAGAGGAAGAAGAGGAGATGGACATTAAACAAGGAACATTATTATGAACCCCCTGACAACCCCAACTAGTCACAGACATAGACTTCCAATCCAACACAGGATTATGTACCTGCAACCACGGAAAACCCAACACGATAGCATCATGTAAATTATGCAATACCAGAAATCGACAATCTTCCTGATGGGCTGGCGCCATGCGCATGGTCACCTGTGTTCAAAACTGGGGCTTATTTTTAGCCAAAGGTGTAGCATCAATGCCCCTTAAAGGAATAAGGTGCTGCAAGGGGAAACCACAACGCCTTGCAAACTCAAGGTCCATTAAGTTCAAAGCGGCGCCTGAATCCACAAACGCCAAGACAGAAAATGATGACAATGAGCAGATCAGGGACACCGATAACAGAAATTTAGGTTGTACAGTACTGATGGTAAATGAGCTAGCGATCCTCTTTGTCCGTTTAGGGCAGACTGAAATGACATGAGAAGCGTCGCCACAATAATAACACAACCTATTCTGACGTCTGAGTCCTTGTCGTTCTGTCCTAGACAGAATCCTATCACACTGCATTGGCTCAGGACTCTGCTCTGAGGACAACACCACAGCGCGCACAGTTCTGCGCTCCCGCAAGCGCCGATCAATCTGAATGGCCAAAGACATAGAATCACTCAGACCGACGGGCGTGGGAAACCCCACCATAACATCTTTAACGGATTCAGAAAGACCCTTTCTGAAAATTGCAGCCAAAGCATCATCATTCCATTTAGTCAACACAGACCATTTTCTAAATTTCTGACAATACAATTCTGCCGCCTCTTGACCCTGAGACAGGGCCAACAAGGTCTTCTCCGCTTGATCCACAGAATTAGGTTCATCATATAATAGTCCTAAAGCCTGAAAAAAGGAATCTACATTAAGCAAAGCCGGATTCCCAGATTCCAGGGAAAATGCCCAATCCTGTGGATCACCACGCAGCAGGGAAACTACGATTTTAACCTGCTGAATAGAATCCCCAGAGGATCGAGGTCTCAAAGCAAAAAACAGTTTACAGTTGTTTTTAAAACTCAAAAATTTGGACCTGTCACCAAAAAACAAATCAGGAGTAGGAATCTTCGGCTCTAAAACAGGAGTCTGAACAATATAATCAGAAATTCCCTGTACCCTAGCAGCAAGCTGGTCTACACGAGAAGCTAATTCCTGAACATCCATGCTAACACAAGACTCCTTAGCCACCCAGAGAAAGAGGGAAAAAAAGGCAAAGCAAACTGCAGAAAAAAAATGACTCAACACCTTTCTTCCCTTCTTCTGAGATGCACTTAACTCATAGTGGGCCAGTTGTACTGTTATGATCCGGTGACTTTGGAGCCGCATGAACTTTCTCTGGAGTAGGTGGAAACTGTACTGACCGCAAAACCTGAACTAACACCGCAACTAGAAGTAGCCGTGGGGTGTGCCTAACAAACCCTAGACATCTCGACACAGCCGGAGGACTAAATACCCCTATAGATGGAAATAGGAATACTACCTTGCCTCAGAGCAGAACCCCAAAGGATAGGCAGCCCCCCACGAATATTGACTGTGAGTAGGAGAGGAAAGACACACGCAGGCAGAAAACAGGATTCAGCAAAAGAGGCCACTCTAGCTAAATAGGGAAAGATAGGACAGAATACTAAGCGGTCAGTATTAAAACCCTTCCAAAAATATCCACAGCAGATAATACAAAAAGTTCCACAATCTAACTAAAGACATGGAATGTATATCTGCCACTCCAGAGAATCCAACAAGACTGAGAAAATACTGACACAATCTAAGCTGGACAAAAAACACTGAATAGCACAGAATTATTAAGCACACAGAAACAAAACCAGACACTTATCTTTGCTGATTTGGCAGAAGGAACCAAACCAGGACCGAAACCTCCCAACAACCATGGACAACTGGCAAGGACTAATGAATCCTGCACGCCTAAATACCCCAGTCAGAACTGCAATCAGCAGATACACCTGACCAGGACTGCAACTCAGGGACAACTGCATTACCACCTACAACCACTGGAGGGAGCCCAAAAGCAGAATTCACAACAAATACCCCACTGACCGCGCTAAGGTGGCATTTATTGTGTCTCACTTGGAGGGAGCGGATCTGGCCTGGGTCAATCCCCTCTGGGAACGAGATGATCCTCTCGTCTCCCAACTTTCTTCGTTTCTGGAGACCTTTCGTAAGGTTTTCGATGAGCCGGGGCGGTTAGCTTCTACCACAGAGTCTCTTTTTAATTTCCGCCAGGGTTCCCTTTCTGTCGGCCAGTACGCCATTCATTTTCGTACTTTGGCCTCCGAGCTGGGCTGGAACAACGAGGCTTTGGTTGGGGCTTTTTGGCGCGGTCTGTCTGGTCGAATTAAGGACGAGTTGGCGGGTAGAGATACTCCAACTTCCCTGGAGGATCTTATTTCCCTGGCAACCCGCATAGATTTGCGTTTTCAGGAACGTCTCCGCGAATCTGCCAGGGAGAGAAGATTGCCCCGACCAGTTCCGTCTTCTCGCAGTCCTCCTCATTCTCTACCGGCCTCTTCTTCTTCAGCCTCTGCACCTGAACCTATGCAAGTGGACCGTATCAAGCCGGCGGAACAGCGTCGTAAGGAGAGACTTGCACAGGGTCTCTGCTTTTACTGTGGCAGCGCCTCCCATCTTCTACGTTCCTGTCCGGTGAAGCCGGGAAACTCTTCCGCCTAGGACAGGTAAGGGAGGCCTACCTAGGTGATAGTGATACCTCTCTACCTTTTACTATCTCTGTTCTGTTGCATGTGGGTTCGTCTCGTTTTTCTGAGGTAGCTTATGTTGACTCAGGAGCGGCTGGGAATTTTATTCAACTCGAGGCGGTCAGTAGGTTTCAAATTCCTGTCAGATCCTTGGACTCTCCTCGGCAGTTAGCTTCTGTTGACGGTTGGCCCTTGCAGAAGACCGTTACCTTGGTCACCGAAGAAGTGGAGTTGCAAATCGGAGCTTTGCATCGGGAGAAGATTGCCTTTTACGTGTTGCTATCACTGTCTCATTCGTTTCTTCTAGGTCTTCCATGGTTAAGAATACACGAGCCTGTTTTGGATTGGCGGTCTGGTGATGTCCTCCGATGGGGTCATTCCTGTCAGACTAGATGTCTGCGTCCTGTTGTTCCTTTAAGCTCGTCTGTCTCTATTTCTCCTCCGGCAGGTTTGCCTTCGGCCTACCATTCCTTTGCTGATGTCTTCGACAAAAAAGTGGCGGAGAACTTGCCCCCGCATCGTCCATATGACTGCCCGATCAACCTCGTTCCTGGTTCAACTCTACCCAGAGGACGCATTTACCCGCTGAATCCTCTTGAGTCTCAAGCTATGACCGAGTATGTACAGGAAAATTTGGCCAGGGGTTTCATCCGGAAGTCCTCCTCTCCTGCAGGCGCAGGATTCTTTTTTGTCAAGAAAAAGGATGGAACTCTCCGCCCCTGCATTGACTACCGAGGTCTTAATTGTATTACTATCAAGAACAAATATCCACTTCCTCTCATTCCTGAACTTTTTGATCGGCTACGGGGTGCACGAATTTTTACTAAATTGGATCTTCGCGGGGCCTACAACCTTATCCGAATTCGTTCCGGAGATAGTGGAAGACCACTTTCAACACCAGAGATGGTCACTATGAGTACCTGGTCATGCCCTTGGGCTTATGCAATGCCCCCGCAGTATTCCAAGAATTTGTGAATGACATTTTCCGAGATCTTTTGTATTCTTGTGTTATGGTATATTTGGACGACATTCTCGTTTACTCTCCTGACCTATCTTCTCACAGAAGGGACGTTCGTCTTGTTCTTCTGCGTCTGAGGGAGAATCGCCTATTCGCCAAGATCGAGAAGTGCGCTTTTGAGCAGTCATCTCTTCCTTTCCTGGGATACGTTATCTCCGACTCTGGTTTATGTATGGACCCGGAGAAAGTGTCCGCCGTGCTCAATTGGCCTCGTCCTCTAGGTACCAAAGCTATCCAGCGATTCATCGGTTTCGCGAATTATTACCGACAGTTCATCCCTCACTTTTCTTCTCTGATCAGACCCATCATCTCTTTGATTCGCAAGGGATCCGATCCTCACTTCTGGTCCGCCGAAGCTGAAGATGCCTTCCTGTCTCTAAAACAAGCCTTCTCCCGTGCTTCATCGCCCTCAGGTTAACAAACCTTTTATTCTCGAAGTGGACGCTTCTGCAGTGGGAGCTGGGGCAGTACTTTCTCAAAAAACTTCGTCTGGGCGACTCGTCACCTGCGGTTTCTTTTCCAAGACTTTCTCCTCTTCTGAGCGAAACTATTCGATTGGTGACAGGGAGTTATTGGCCATCAAGTTGGCCTTACAAGAGTGGAGGTACTTATTGGAAGGAGCTATTCACCCGTTCAGGGTCTATACGGACCACAAGAACCTAGCTTATATTCGTTCAGCACAGAGACTTAATCCTCGGCAAGCTAGATGGTCCCTCTTCTTTGCTCGTTTCAATTTTGAGTTACATTTTCATCCTGGCAATAAAAATCTTAAGGCTGATGCTCTCTCCAGATCCTTTTTGTCTGTCGATTCTAAGGAGGAGGCTTCGCACATCCTGGATCCCTCCAAAGTCATCGTAGTAGCTCCCGTTAATCTGTCTTCATTGCCTCCGGGCAAGACCTTCGTCTCTGAGCGCAATAGGAGGCGGGTCTTACGTTGGGGCCATGCTTCCAAATTTGCTGGTCATGTTGGTCTAAAGAAGACTCTTCTGCTTCTGTCCGGCTACTACTGGTGGCCAACTCTTTCCCAGGATGTTCAAGATTTTGTTGCCTCCTGTCCATCTTGTGCCAAGAACAACATACCAAGGCGACGGCCCTGTGGACTTCTTCATCCGCTGCCTGTTCCTTCAGCTCCGTGGCAACACATTGCAATGGATTTTATCACCGATTTGCCTCGCTCTTCCGGCTGCACTGTCATTCTTGTTGTTGTGGACAGATTTTCCAAAATGGCTCATTTCATGTCCCTTCCTGGTTTACCCTCTGCACCTGATTTGGCAAAAATTTTTGTTCGCCATATCTTTCGTCTTCATGGCTTCCCTCAACATATCGTTTCGGATAGAGGAGTTCAGTTCACCTCTCGGTTCTGGAGAGCTTTCTGCAAATTTATGAACATCTCGCTCGACTTCTCTTCTGCCTACCACCCACAGACCAACGGTCAAGTGGAACGCACTAATCAGACTCTGGTGACTTATCTTCGTCATTTTTCCAATTCTCATCACAGTGACTGGTCCGATCTTCTTCCGTGGGCTGAATTCGCATACAACAACCATCCCAGTGAATCTTCTTCCAAGTCGCCCTTCTTTATCGTCTACGGACAACATCCTGGTGTACCCCTACCGGTTCCTCCTGTCTCGGGGGTACCGGCGGCTGATCTTCTGTCCGGGGAGTTCTCCAGGATCTGGCAGGAGACCAAAACCGCTCTTGAGTTTGCACGTGACAGAATGAAAAGGCATGCTGACAAGAGGCGCTTAGATCCTCCCTTATATCGTCCTGGTGATAGGGTATGGTTATCCTCTAAATTTGTTCGCTTAAAGATTCCTTCTCGTAAATTGGGTCCCCGTTATATTGGACCTTTGGAGATCTTGACCCGTATTAATTATGTCTCTTACAAGTTGAAGCTACCTCCCTCGCTTCGTATTCCTAATTCCTTCCACGTTTCCCTCCTGAAGCAACTTGTCCTCAACCAGTTTCATGCCTCTTCTACTCATTTTTCTCGGCCGGTCTCCGCTGATGATGTTTTTGAGATCAAGTACATTCTAGCCATGAAAAAAGTAAGGGGCAGGACCTTTTTCTGGTGGATTGGAAGGGTTTTGGTCCGGAGGAGAGATCTTGGGAACCTCAGGAGAACATCCAAGCTCCTCGAGTTTTGGCTAGATTTCTTTCTGGTCTTAGGAGGGGGGGGGGGGGGTAAGGAGGGGGGTACTGTCGGGTCGCCGTTATCACCGCCGCGGCCCCTGCTGTCCGCTCATACTTACCGTTCCACGGCGTCCCGGCGCGCTCCTGTTCTTCCTCCAGCACCGTCTCCTCTGCTCGCTCTCCCGCCTCCTGCTTCCTGTCGGGCGCGCGCGCATTAGGCCTCTCTGCACATGCGCACACTGTTCTTTTCTACTGCCGCTCCTGCCGCTGCTCTCTGTGGTCCTGGAGGACCATGACCCGGAAGGTACGCTGCCACTCTGCATTTAAGGTCGCCTCTTCCTTTCCCCTGTGCCTGTTTGTCATTTGTTCTTTTGCAAGTGTCTCTGGCTCTCTCGCTTCTCTGCGTACTCTGCGTTCGCTTCCCGTATTGTCCTACGTTTCTAGTTTCTCGTCCCTGTGCCTAACCCTTGCCTTTTACTTGCTTCTTTTCAGCTCCAGTCCTCCTGTGTCTCCGCTACCCCGGTGCTCCTGTTCCTCAGTTTAGTCCTTCCGTCCTTGGTCCAGTGTCCTCATCTTGTCTACCGGTTTGTCTCCCGTTCTCCTCCTGTTTAGTCTGTTTCCCGTTACCCACTTCTGTTCATCTTTCTTATTTTGTTTTTTCCCCGTCATCCCTGCCTTGGTACCGGCTGCCGTGCAGTAGTCTCCCCTGGGCCTGCTCCTAACGCTCCCTGTATAGGGGGTGGTCTATCTGGTCCACTCGTCCTGGGGAGGTTCGCTGTTTCGGTTCAGTGGGTTCACCTATCTTGTTCTCCTGGTCCCAAAAGCGTAACACAGCTGCATGTGTCGAGGCTGTGTGACTGCCTGTTTGTTTGGCTCCGCAGCTGCATGTGGCGTTGCTGTGTGACAGCCTGTTTGTTGGGCTCTCCATGCATGTGTTGTGACTGTCACACAGCCGTGACACATGCAGCTGCGGCGCGGAACAGCTCATCATTCGGCGCGATCTAGGAAGCAGAGTTCCCTCTGCAGCTTATTCGGCAACCTTTATAGCTTTCCGAATAAGAGGGAACCTGAGCAAATTCGCTCATAGCTTTCCGAATAAGAGAGAACCTGAGCAAATTCACTCATCTCTAGTCTTGGAGGGGGCATATACTTTTCTTCAAATATTGTATGTCACATCCATTTCTAATCCTATGCTAATTCCCAGTGAGACAATGTAATCCATGATTGTGACACTGTGCTCTATTCTCCGTGTTCTCCCTAAGGTTCTTTACATCTAGGACATTTTAAACTCTCTTTTATGCGACAGTGGTTTTTGGTCCTCAGAGATGGACAAGGACAGACGACACATGGCTGCAGGGATAGTAACCCTCGCCCTAAAGATAATCGACCTGATAAAAGGAGAGGTGAGAGATTCATGTGACATCTCTAGTAATACAGCAGAGAATGACTAGAAAGATGAAGGATTAAGAGACTCCATGTAGTGATCAGCGTCTCTCACCATACACAGGAGCACACGGTGGTGAAGAAGACGTCCCGTGACTGTGTGACCCCCCATGTGTCCGGAGGAAGGAGGAGGAGCAAGAGCAGCAACACAGAAACCCCGCACTCCACCATACCTGAAAAGGAGATCCTAGAACTCGCCGACAAGATCACTGAGCTGCTGACCGGAGAGGTGACTGCTGGGAGATTATACAGTAGACACTGGAGGATTCTGGGTGATGAGAGGAGACTGCTGGGAGATTATACATTATACACTGGAGGATTCTGGGTGATGAGAGGAGACTGCTGGGAGATTATACAGTAGACACTGGAGGATTCTGGGTGATGAGAGGAGACAGCTGGGAGATTATACACTATACACTGGAGGATTCTGGGTGATGAGAGGAGACTGCTGGGAGATTATACAGTAGACACTGGAGGATTCTGGGTGATGAGAGGAGACTGCTGGGAGATTATACAGTAGACACTGGAGGATTCTGGATGAGGAGAGGAGAGGAGACTGCTGGGAGATTATACAGTAGACACTGGAGGATTCTGGGTGATGAGAGGAGAGGAGACTGCTGGGAGATTATACATTATACACTGGAGGATTCTGGGTGATAGGAGAGAAAACTGCTGGGAGATTATACAGTATACACTGGAGGATTCTGGGTGATGAGAGGAGACAGCTGGGAGATTATACAGTATACACTGAAGGATTCTGGGTGATGAGAGGAGACTGCTGGGAGATTATACAGTATGCGCTGGAGGATTCTGGGTGATGAGAGGAGACAGCTGGGAGATTATACAGTATGCGCTGGAGGATTCTGGGTGATGAGAGGAGACTGCTGGGAGATTATACAGTATACAATGGAGGATTCTGGGTGATGAGAGGAGAGGACACTGCTGGGAGATTATACTGTATACACTGGAGGATTCTGGGTGATGAGAGGAGACTGCTGGGAGATTATACAGTAGACACTGGAGGATTCTGGGTGATGAGAGGAGACTGCTGGGAGATTATACAGTATATACTGGGGGATTCTGGGTGAGGAGAGGAGAGGAGACTGCTGGGAGATTATACAGTATACAGTGGAAGATTCTGGGTGATAGGCGAGGAGACTGCTGGGAGATTATACAGTATACACTGGAGGATTCTGGGAGAAGAGATGAGAGGAGACTGCTGGGAGATTATACAGTATACACTGGGGGATTCTGGGTGATGAGAGGAGAGGAGACTGCTGGGAAATTATACAGTGTACACTGGAGGATTCTGGGTGAGAGGAGAGGAGACTGCTGGGAGATTATACAGTATACACTGGAGGATTCTGGGTGATGAGAGGAGAGGACACTGCTGGGAGATTATACTGTATACACTGGAGGATTCTGGGTGATGAGAGGAGACTGCTGGGAGATTATACAGTAGACACTGGAGGATTCTGGGTGATGAGAGGAGACTGCTGGGAGATGATACAGTATATACTGGGGGATTCTGGGTGAGGAGAGGAGAGGAGACTGCTGGGAGATTATACAGTATACAGTGGAAGATTCTGGGTGATAGGCGAGGAGACTGCTGGGAGATTATACAGTATACACTGGAGGATTCTGGGAGAAGAGATGAGAGGAGACTGCTGGGAGATTATACAGTATACACTGGGGGATTCTGGGTGATGAGAGGAGAGGAGACTGCTGGGAAATTATACAGTGTACACTGGAGGATTCTGGGTGATGAGAGGAGAGGAGACTGCTGGGAAATTATACAGTGTACACTGGAGGATTCTGGGTGATGAGAGGAGAGGAGACTGCTGGGAGATTATACAGTATACACTGGAGGATTCTGGGTGATGAGAGGAGACTGCTGGGAGATTATACAGTATACACTGGAGGATTCTGGGTGATGAGAGGAGACTGCTGGGAGATTATACAGTACTAGATTGTGGCCCGATTCTAACGCATCGGGTATTCTAGAATATGCATGTCCTCGTAGTATATGGACAATGATGATTCCAGAATTCGTGGCAGACTGTGCCCGTCGCTGATTGGTCGAGGCCTGGCCTTTATGACATCATCGTCGCCATGCTGTGCCCGTCGCTGATTGGTCGAGGCCTGGCGGCCTCGACCAATCAGAGGGGCGGGATTTCCAGGACAGACAGACAGACGGAAAAACCCTTAGACAATTATATATAGATACACTGCAGGATTCTGGGAGAAGAGATGAGAGGAGACTGCTGGGAGATTATACAGTGTACACTGGGGGATTCTGGATGATGAAAGGAGACTACTGGGAGATTATACATTATACACTGGAGGATTCTGGGTGATGAGAGGAGACTGCTGGGAGATTATACATTATACACTGGAGGATTCTGGGTGATAGGAGAGGAGACTGCTGGGAGATTATACATTATACACTGGAGGATTCTGGGTGATGAGAGGAGACAGCTGGGAGATTATACAGTATACACTGGAGGATTCTGGGTGATGAGAGGAGACTGCTGGGAGATTATACATTATACACTGGAGGATTCTGGGTGATGAGAGGAGACAGCTGGGAGATTATACAGTATACACTGGGGGATTCTGGGTGATGAGAGGAGACTGCTGGGAGATTATACATTATACACTGGAGGATTCTGGGTGATAGGAGAGAAAACTGCTGGGAGATTATACAGTATACACTGCGGGATTCTGGGTGAGAGGAGAGGAGACAGCTGGGAGATTATACAGTATACACTGGAGGATTCTGGGTGATGAGAGGAGACAGCTGGGAGATTATACAGTATACACTGGAGGATTCTGGGTGATGAGAGGAGACTACTGGGAGATTATACAGTAGACACTGGAGGATTCTGGGTGATGAGAGGAGACTGCTGGGAGATTATACAGTAGACACTGGAGGATTCTGGATGATGAGAGGAGACTGCTCGGAGATTATACAGGAGACACTGGAGGATTCTGGGTGATGAGAGGAGAGGAGACTGCTGGGAGATTCCACAGTATACTCTGAAGGATTCTGGGAGATGAGCGGAGATTGCTGGGAGATTATAAAGTATACACTGGAGGATTCTGGGTGATGAGAGGAGACTGCTGGGAGATTATACAGTATACACTGGAGGATTCTGGGTGATGAGAGGAGACTGCTGGGAGATTATACAGTAGACACTGGAGGATTCTGGGTGAGAGGAGACTGCTGGGATATTATATAGTATACACTGGAAGATTCTGGGTGATAGGCGAGGAGACTGCTGGGAGATTATACAGTATACACTGGAGGATTCTGGGAGAAGAGAGGAGAGGAGACAGCTGGGAGATTATACAGTATACACTGGGGGATTCTGGGTGATGAGAGGAGAGGAGACTGCTGGGAAATTATACAGTGTACACTGGAGGATTCTGGGTGATGAGAGGAGAGGAGACTGCTGGGAGATTATACAGTATACACTGGAGGATTCTGGGTGATGAGAGGAGACTGCTGGGAGATTATACAGTATACACTGGAGGATTCTGGGAGAAGAGTTGAGCGGAGACTGCTGGGAGATTATACAGTAGACACTGGAGGATTCTGGGTGATGAGAGGAGACTGCTGGGAGATTATACAGTATACACTGGGGGATTCTGGATGATGAGAGGAGACTACTGGGAGATTATACATTATACACTGGAGGATTCTGGGTGATAGGAGAGGAGACTGCTGGGAGATTATACATTATACACTGGAGGATTCTGGGTGATGAGAGGAGACAGCTGGGAGATTATACAGTATACACTGAAGGATTCTGGGTGATGAGAGGAGACTGCTGGGAGATTATACAGTATGCGCTGGAGGATTCTGGGTGATGAGAGGAGACAGCTGGGAGATTATACAGTATGCGCTGGAGGATTCTGGTGATGAGAGGAGACTGCTGGGAGATTATACAGTATACACTGGAGGATTCTGGGTGATGAGAGGAGACAGCTGGGAGATTATACAGTATGCGCTGGAGGATTCTGGGTGATGAGAGGAGACTGCTGGGAGATTATACAGTATGCGCTGGAGGATTCTGGGTGATGAGAGGAGACTGCTGGGAGATTATACATTATACACTGGAGGATTCTGGGTGATGAGATGAGAGGAGACTGCTGGGAGATTATACAGTATACAATGGAGGATTCTGGGTGATGAGAGGAGAGGACACTGCTGGGAGATTATACATTATACACTGGAGGATTCTGGGTGATGAGAGGAGACTGCTGGGAGATTATACAGTATACACTGGGGGATTCTGGGTGATGAGAGGAGACTGCTGGGAGATTATACATTATACACTGAAGGATTCTGGGTGATGAGATGAGAGGAGACTGCTGGGAGATTATACAGTATACAATGGAGGATTCTGGGTGATGAGAGGAGAGGACACTGCTGGGAGATTATACATTATACACTGGAGGATTCTGGGTGATGAGAGGAGACTGCTGGGAGATTATACAGTATACACTGGGGGATTCTGGGTGATGAGAGGAGACTGCTGGGAGATTATACATTATACACTGGAGGATTCTGGCTGATAGGAGAGAAAACTGCTGGGAGATTATACAGTATACACTGGAGGATTCTGGGTGATGAGAGGAGACTGCTGGGAGATTATACAGGATACACTGGAGGATTCTGGTGATGAGAGGAGACTGCTGGGAAATTATACAGCATACACTGGAGGATTCTGGGTGATGAGAGGAGACTGCTGGGAGATTATACAGTATACACTGGAGGATTCTGGGTGATGAGAGGAGACTGCTGGGAGATTATACAGTATACACTGGAGGATTCTGGGTGATGAGGGGAGACTGCTGGGAGATTATACAGTGTACACTGGAGGATTCTGGGTGATAGGAGAGGAGACTGCTGGGAGATTATACAGTATACACTGGAGGATTCTGAGTGATGAGAGGAGACAGCTGGGAGATTATACAGTATACACTGGAGGATTCTGGGTGATGAGAGGAGACTGCTGGGAGATTATACAGTATACACTGGAGGATTCTGGGTGATGAGAGAAGACAGCTGGGAGATTATACAGTATGCGCTGGAGGATTCTGATGAGAGGAGACTGCTGGGAGATTATACAGTATGCGCTGGAGGATTCTGATGAGAGGAGACTGCTGGGAGATTATACATTATACACTGGAGGATTCTGGGTGATGAGAGGAGACTGCTGGGAGATTATACAGTGTACACTGGGGGATTCTGGGTGATGAGAGGAGACTGCTGGGAGATTATACAGTGTACACTGGGGGATTCTGGGTGATGAGAGGAGACAGCTGGGAGATTATACAATATACACTGGAGGATTCTGGGTGATGAGAGGAGACTGCTGGGAGATTATACATTATACACTGGAGGATTCTGGGTGATGAGAGGAGACAGCTGGGATATTATACAGTATACACTGGAGGATTCTGGGTGATGAGAGAAGACAGCTGGGAGATTATACAGTATACACTGGAGGATTCTGGGTGATGAGAGGAGACTGCTGGGAGATTATACAGTGTACACTGGGGGATTCTGGGTGATGAGAGGAGACTACTGGGAGATTATACAGTATACACTGGAGGATTCTGGGTGATAGGAGAGGAGACTGCTGGGAGATTATACAGTATACACTGGAGGATTCTGGGTGATGAGAGGAGACAGCTGCGAGATTATACAGTATACACTGGGGGATTCTGGGTGATGAGAGGAGACTGCTGGGAGATTATACACTGGAGGATTCTGGGTGATAGGAGAGGAGACTGCTGGGAGATTATACATTATACACTGGAGGATTCTGGGTGATGAGAGGAGACTGCTGGGAGATTATACATTACTAGACTGTGGCCCGATTCTAACGCATCGGGTATTCTAGAATATGCATGTCCCCGTAGTATATGGACAATGATGATTCCAGAATTCGTGGCAGACTGTGCCCGTCGCTGATTGGTCGAGGCAACCTTTATGACATCATCATCGCCATGCTGTGCCCGTCGCTGATTGGTCGAGGCCTGACCTTTATGACATCATTGTCGCCATGCTGTGCCCGTCGCTGATTGGTTGAGGCCTGGCGGCCTCGACCAATCAGAGGGGCGGGATTTCCAGGACAGACAGACAGACGGAAAAACCCTTAGACAATTATATATATAGATACACTGGAGGATTCTGGGTGATGAGAGGAGACAGCTGGGAGATTATACAGTATACACTGGAGGATTCTGGGTGATGAGAGGAGACTTCTGGGAGATTATACAGTATGCGCTGGAGGATTCTGGGTGATGAGAGGAGACTGCTGGGAGATTATACAGTATACACTGGAGGATTCTGGGTGATGAGAGGAGACTGCTGGGAGATTATACAGTATACACTGGAGGATTCTGGGTGATGAGAGGAGACTTCTGGGAGATTACACAGTATACACCTGAGGATTCTGGGTGATGAGAGGAGACAGCTGGGAGATTATACAGTATGCGCTGGAGGATTCTGGGTGATGAGAGGAGACTGCTGGGAGATTATACATTATACACTGGAGGATTCTGGGTGATGAGAGGAGACTGCTGGGAGATTATACATTATACACTGGAGGATTCTGGGTGATAGGAGAGGAGACAGCTGGGAGATTATAGAGTATACACTGGAGGATTCTGGTGATGAGAGGAGACTGCTGGGAGATTATACATTATACACTGGAGGATTCTGGGTGATGAGAGGAGACTGCTGGGAGATTATACAGTGTACACTGGGGGATTCTGGGTGATGAGAGGAGACTGCTGGGAGATTATACAGTATACACTGGAGGATTCTGGGTGATGAGAGGAGACTGCTGGGAGATTATACAGTGTACACTGGGGGATTCTGGGTGATGAGAGGAGACTGCTGGGAGATTATACAGTATACACTGGAGGATTCTGGGTGATGAGAGGAGACTGCTGGGAGATTATACAGTATACACTGGAGGATTCTGGGTGATGAGAGGAGACTGCTGGGAGATTATACAGTACTAGATTGTTGCCGATTCTAACGCATCGGGTATTCTAGAATATGCATGTCCCCGTAGTATATGGACAATGATGATTCCAGAATTCGTGGCAGACTGTGCCCGTCGCTGATTGGTCGAGGCAACCTTTATGACATCATCATCGCCATGCTGTGCCCGTCGCTGATTGGTCGAGGCCTGGCGGCCTCGACCAATCAGAGGGGGGGGATTTCCAGGACAGACAGACAGAAAGACAGACAGACAGACGGAAAAACCCTTAGACAATTATATATATAGATACACTGCAGGATTCTGGGAGAAGAGATGAGAGGAGACTGCTGGGAGATTATACAGTGTACACTGGGGGATTCTGGGTGATGAGAGGAGACTACTGGGAGATTATACATTATACACTGGTGGATTCTGGGTGATGAGAGGAGACAGCTGGGAGATTATACAGTATACACTGGAGGATTCTGGGTGATGAGAGGAGACTGCTGGGAGATTATACATTATACACTGGAGGATTCTGGGTGATAGCAGAGGAGACTGCTGGGAGATTATACATTATACACTGGAGGATTCTGGGTGATGAGAGGAGACTGCTGGGAGATTATACAGTATACACTGGAGGATTCTGGGTGATGAGAGGAGACTGCTGGGAGATTATACAGTATGCGCTGGAGGATTCTGGGTGATGAGAGGAGACAGCTGGGAGATTATACAGTATGCGCTGGAGGATTCTGGGTGATGAGAGGAGACTGCTGGGAGATAATACAGTATACGCTGGAGGATTCTGGGTGATAGGAGAGGAGACTGCTGGGAAATTATACATTATACACTGGAGGATTCTGGGTGATGAGAGGAGACTGCTGGGAGATTATACAGTATACACTGGAGGATTCTGGGTGATGAGGAGAGGAGACTGCTGGGAGATTATACAGTATACACTGGAGGATTCTGGGTGATGAGAGGAGACTACTGGGAGATTATACAGTAGACACTGGAGGATTCTGGGTGATGAGAGGAGAGGAGACTGCTGGGAGATTCCACAGTATACTCTGAAGGATTCTGGGAGATGAGAGGAGACTGCTGGGAGATTATAAAGTATACACTGGAGGATTCTGGGTGATGAGAGGAGACTGCTGGGAGATTATACAGTATACACTGGAGGATTCTGGGTGATGAGAGGAGACTGCTGGGAGATTATACAGTAGACACTGGAGGATTCTGGGTGATGAGAGGAGACTGCTGGGAGATTATACAGTAGACACTGGTGGATTCTGGGTGATGAGAGGAGACTGCTGGGATATTATACAGTATACACTGGAAGATTCTGGGTGATAGGCGAGGAGACTGCTGGGAGATTATACAGTATACACTGAAGGATTCTGGGAGAAGAGAGGAGAGGAGACTGCTGGGAGATTATACAGTGTACACTGGGGGATTCTGGATGATGAGAGGAGACTGCTGGGAAATTATACAGTGTACACTGGAGGATTCTGGGTGATGAGAGGAGAGGAGACTGCTGGGAGATTATACAGTATACACTGGAGTATTCTGGGTGATGAGAGGAGACAGCTGGGAGATTATACAGTATGCGCTGGAGGATTCTGGGTGATGAGAGGAGACTGCTGGGAGATTATACAGTATGCGCTGGAGGATTCTGGGTGATGAGAGGAGACTGCTGGGAGATTATACAGTGTACACTGCAGGATTCTGGTGATGAGAGGACACTGCTGGGAGATTATACAGTATGCGCTGGAGGATTCTGGGTGATGAGAGGAGATTGCTGGGAGATTATACATTATACACTGGAGGATTCTGGGTGATGAGATGAGAGGAGTCTGCTGGGAGATTATACAGTATACAATGGAGGATTCTGGGTGATGAGAGGAGAGGACACTGCTGGGAGATTATACAGGATACACTGGAGGATTCTGGGTGAGGAGAGGAGACTGTTGGGAAATTATACAGTATACACTGGAGGATTCTGGGTGATGGGAGGAGACTGCTGGGAGATTATACAGGATACACTGGAAGATTCTGGTGATGAGAGGAGACTGTTGGGAAATTATACAGTATACACTGGAGGATTCTGGGTGATGGGAGGAGACTGTTGGGAGATTATACAGTATACACTGGAGGATTCTGGGAGAAGAGATGAGAGGAGACTGCTGGGAGATTATACAGTATACACTGGAGGATTCTGGGTGATGAGGGGAGACTGCTGGGAGATTATACAGTGTACACTGGAGGATTCTGGGTGATGAGAGGAGACTGCTGGGAGATTATACAGTATACACTGGAGGATTCTGGGTGATGGGAGGAGACTGCTGGGAGATTATACAGTAGACACTGGGGGATTCTGAGTGATGAGAGGAGACAGCTGGGAGATTATACAGTATACACTGGGGGATTCTGGGTGATGAGAGGAGACTGCTGGGAGATTATACAGTATACACTGGAGGATTCTGGGTGATGGGAGGAGACTGCTGGGAGATTATACAGTATGCGCTGGAGGATTCTGATGATGAGGAGACTGCTGGGAGATTATACAGTGTACACTGGGGGATTATGGGTGATGAGAGGAGACTGCTGGGAGATTATACATTATACACTGGGGGATTCTGGGTGATGAGAGGAGACTGCTGGGAGATTATACAGTGTACACTGGGGGATTCTGGGTGATGAGAGGAGACAGCTGGGAGATTATACAGTATACACTGGAGGATTCTGGGTGATGAGAGGAGACTGCTGGGAGATTATACATTATACACTGGAGGATTCTGGGTGATGAGAGGAGACAGCTGGGTTATTATACAGTATACACTGGAGGATTCTGGGTGATGAGAGAAGACAGCTGGGAGATTATACAGTATACACTGGAGGATTCTGGGTGATGGGAGGAGACTGCTGGGAGATTATACAGTATACACTGGAGGATTCTGGTGATGAGAGGAGACTGCTGGGAGATTATACATTATACACTGGAGGATTCTGGGTGATGAGAGGAGACTGCTGGGAGATTATACAGTAGACACTGGAGGATTCTGGTGATGAGAGGAGACTGCTGGGAGATTATACAGTATACACTGGAGGATTCTGGGTGATGAGAGGAGAGGAGACTGCTGGGAGATTATACAGTACTAGATGGTGGCCTGATTCTAACGCATCGGGTATTCTAGAATATGCATGTCCACGTAGTATATTGCTCAGTGACGTAGTATATTGCCCAGCCACGTAGTATATTGCCCAGCCACGTAGTATATTGCCCAGCCACGTAGTATATTGCCCAGCGACGTAGTATGTTGGCCAGCCACGTAGTATATTGCCCAGCGACGTAGTATATTGCCCAGTGACGTAGTATATTGGCCAGCTATGTAGTATATTGCCCAGCGACGTAGTATACAGCACAGAGCCATGTAGTATATTGCCCAGCCATGTAGTATATTGCCCAGTGACGTAGTATATTGCCCAGCGACGTAGTATGTTGGCCAGCCACGTAGTATATTGCCCAGCGACGTAGTATATTGCCCAGTGACGTAGTATGTTGCCCAGCCATGTAGTATATTGCCCAGTGACGTAATATATTGCCCAGCCATGTAGTATATTGCCCAGCCATGTAGTATATTGCCCAGCCACGTAGTATATTGCCCAGTGACGTAGTATATTGCCCAGTGACGTAGTATATTGCCCAGTGACGTAGTATATTGCCCAGCCACGAAGTATATTGCCCAGCCACGTAGTATATTGCCCAGCAACGTAGTATATTGCCCAGCGACGTAGTATATTGGCCAGCCATGTAGTATATTGCCCAGCGACGTAGTATACAGCACAGAGCCACGTAGTATATTGCCCAGCGACGTAGTATATTGCCCTGTGACGTAGTATATTGCCCAGTCACGTAATATATTGCCCAGCCACGTAGTATATTGCCCAGCCACGCAGTATATTGCCCAGTGACGTATATTGCCCAGCGACGTAGTATATTGCCCAGCCACGTAATATATTGCCCAGCCACGTAATATATTGCCCAGCGACGTAGTATATTGCCCAGCGACGTAGTATATTGCCCAGCGACGTAGTATATTGGCCAGCCATGTAGTATATTGCCCAGCGACGTAGTATACAGCACAGAGCCACGTAGTATATTGCCCAGCGACGTAGTATATTGCCCTGTGACGTAGCATATTGCCCAGTCACGTAATATATTGCCCAGCCATGTAGTATATTGCCCAGTGACGTAGTATATTGCCCAGTGACGTATATTGCCCAGTGACGTAGTATATTGCCCAGCCACGTAGTATATTGCCCAGTGACGTATATTGCCCAGTGACGTAGTATATTGCCCAGCGACGTAGTATATTGCCCAGCCATGTAGTATATTGCCCAGTGACGTAGTATACAGCACAGAGCCATGTAGTATATTGCCCAGCGACGTAGTATATTACCCAGCCATGTAGTATATTGCCCAGCCACGTAGTATATAGCACAGCCCATGTAGTATATTGCCCAGTGACGTAGTATATTGCCCAGTGACGTAGTATATTGCCCAGCCATGTAGTATATTGCCCAGCCATGTAGTATATTGCCCAGCCACGTAGTATATTGCCCAGCCACGTAGTATATTGCCCAGTGACATAGTATATTGCCCAGCCATGTAGTATATTGCCCAGCCATGTAGTATATTGCCCAGCGACGTAGTATATTGCCCAGCCACGTAGTATGTTGCCCAGCGACGTAGTATATTGCCCAGCCGCGTAGTATATTGCCCAGCCACGTAGTATATTGCCCAGCCGCGTAGTATATTGCCCAGCCACGTAGTATATTGCTCAGTGACATAGTATATTGCCCAGCCACGTAGTATATTGCCCAGTGACGTAGTATATTGCCCAGCCATGTAGTATATTGCCCAGCCATGTAGTATATTGCCAAGCGACGTAGTATATTGCCCAGCCACGTAGTATATTGCCCAGCCACGTAGTATATTGCCCAGCGACGTAGTATATTGCCCAGCGACGTAGTATATTTCCCAGCCACGTAGTATATTGCCCAGCCACGTAGTATATTGCTCAGTGACGTAGTATATTGCCCAGTGATGTAGTATATTGCCCAGCCACGTAGTATATTGCCCAGCCACGTAGTATATTGCCCAGCCTCGTAGTATATTGCCCAGTGACGTAGTATATTGCCCAGCCACATAGTATATTGCTCAGTGACGTAGTATATTGCCCAGCCATGTAGTATATTGCCCTTCCATGTAGTATATTGCCCAGCGACGTAGTATATTGCTCAGTGACGTAGTATATTGCCCAGCCATGTAGTATATTGCCCAGCGACGTAGTATATTGCCCAGCCACGTAGTATATTGCCCAGCCATGTAGTATATTGCCCAGCGATGTAGCATATTGCCCAGCCATGTAGTATATTGCCCAGCGACGTAGTATATTGCCCAGCGACGTAGTATATTGCCCAGCCACGTAGTATATTGCCCAGCCATGTAGTATATTGCCCAGCGATGTAGTATATTGCCCAGCCATGTAGTATATTGCTGTTGTGGATTCTGTTTGCGGGCTCCCTCTGGTGGTTACTGCTGGTACTGGGTGACTTTGGTGGGTTGCGGCCTTTGGTTTCCACCTGTCCATCAGAGGCTGGGTGTTTCCTATTTTACCTGGCCTCTCTGTCATTTCCCTTGCCGGCTATCAATGTGTTCAGATGTGCTCTGTTTGGTTCCTGCCTACCTGCTCCCAGTTCTTTCAGGATAAGCTAAGTGCTGATTTTCAGTTGTTTGGTTTTTTGTCCAGCTTGCTTAGAATGTCTCTTGTTAGCTGGTTGCTCTAGTGGACTGAGGTTCTCCCCATGTGCCATGAGTTGGCACATGGGTTCTTGTAATCTCAGGATGGTTTTTTTGATTAGGGTTTTTTGCTGACCGCTCAGTCCCCTTTTGTGTCATTCTGCTTTCTAGTTTTCAGCGGGCCTCTATTTGCTAAAGCTATATACATCATCTCTATGTGTGTGCCTTCCTCTCATTTCACCGTCAATACATGTGGGGGGCAACTATATCTTTGGGGTTAATTCCTCTGGAGGCAAGTGAGGTCTTTGTTTTCTCTGCAGTACTAGTTAGCTCTTAGGCTGGTGCGTGGCGTCTAGAACCAACGTAGGCACGCTCCCTGGCTATCTCTAGTTGCGTTTGTCAGGCGTAGGGCAGCGGTCAGCCCAGGTTCCATCACCCTAGAGCTCGTCCGATACTTATTATACTTTGCTTATCCTGTGCTATCCCTAGCCATTGGGGATTCATGACATATTGCCCAGCCATGTAGTATATTGCCAAGCGACGTAGCATACAGCACAGAGCCACGCAGTATATTGCCCAGCCACGTAGTATATTGCCCAGCCACATAGTATATTGCCCAGTGATGTAGTATATTGCCCTTCCATGTAGTATATGGCCCAGCGACGTAGTATATTGCCCAGCCACATAGTATATTGCCCAGTGATGTAGTATATTGCCCTTCCATGTAGTATATTGCCCAGCCACGTAGTATATTGCCCAGCCACATAGTATATTGCCCAGCCACGTAGTATATTGCCCAGCCACGTAGTATATTGCCCAGCGACGTAGTATATTGCCCAGCGACGTAGTATATTGCCCAGCCACGTAGTATATTGCCCAGTGACGTAGTATATTGCCCAGCCATGTAGTATATTGCCCAGCCACGTAGTATATTGCCCAGCCACATAGTATATTGCCCAGCCACGTAGTATATTGCCCAGCCACGTAGTATATTGCCCAGTGACGTAGTATATTGCCCAGCCATGTAGTATATTGCCCAGCCATGTAGTATATTGCCCAGCGACGTAGTATATTGCCCAGCCACGTAGTATATTGCCCAGCCACATAGTATATTGCCTAGCCACGTATGTGACAGGTTAATAAATAAAAAAGGTACAGGCGGCAGCTTCCGGTCCCAGCCTGCTCGCGCAGGGCCTGTGATGACGTCGAGGTCACATGACTGTGACGTCATGGCAGGTCCTTCTGCCAGACCATCTGTGCCAACGGAACGTGGCGGTTGCATTCCGAGGAGCGGGAAAGGCGGCGTAGGTGAGTATATAATCATTTTTAATTTTTTAAATTATTTTTAACATTAGATGTTTTTACTATTGGCGCTGCATAGGCTGCGTCAATAGTAAAAAACTTGGTCACACAGGATTAATAGCAGCGGTAACGGAGTGCGTTACCCGCGGCATAACGCGGTCCGTTACCGCCGGCATTAACCATGTTTGAGCGGTGAGCGGAGGGGTGTATGCGGGCGCCGGGCAGTGAGTGCGGGGAGTAAGCAGCGGCCATTTTCTTCCGGACTGTGCGCGTCGCTGATTGGTCGTGGCAGCCATGACAGGCAGCTGGCGAGACCAATCAGCGAACGAATAACCGTTACAGACAGAAGGACAGATGGAAGTGACCCTTAGACAATTATATAGTAGATACACTGGAGGATTCTGGGTGATGAGAGGAGAGGAGACTGCTGGGATATTATACAGTGTACACTGGAGGATTCTGGGTAATGAGAGGAGAGGAGACTGCTGGGAGATTATACAGTATACACTGGAGGATTCTGGGTGATGAGAGGAGAGGAGACTGCTGGGATATTATACAGTGTACACTGGAGGATTCTGGGTAATGAGAGGAAACTGCTGGGAGATTATACAGTATACACTGGAGGATTCTGGGTAATGAGAGGAAACTGCTGGGAGATTATACATTATACACTGGGGGATTCTGGGTGATAGGAGAGGAGACTGCTGGGAGATTATACAGTATACACTGGAGGATTCTGGGTGATGAGAGGAGACTGCTGGGAGATTTTACAGTATACACTGGAGGATTCTGGGTGATAGGAGAGGAGACTGCTAGGAGATTATACAGTATACGCTGGAGGATTCTGGGTGATGAGAGGAGACTGCTGGGAGATTTTACAGTATACACTGGAGGATTCTGGGTGATAGGAGAGGAGACTGCTGGGAGATTATACAGTATACGCTGGAGGATTCTGGGTGATTAGAGGAGACTGCTGGGAGATTTTACAGTAGACACTGGAGGATTCTGGGTGATGAGAGGAGACTGCTGGGAGATTATACAGTATACACTGGAGGATTCTGGGTGATGAGAGGAGACTGCTGGGAGATTATACAGTATACGGTGGAGGATTCTGGGTGATGAGAGGAGACAGCTGGGAGATTATACACTGGAGGATTCTGGGTGATTAGAGGAGACTGCTGGGAGATTTTACAGTGTACACTGGAGGATTCTGTGTGATAGGAGAGGAGACTGCTGGGAGATTATACAGTATACACTGGAGGATTCTGGGTGATGAGAGGAGACTGCTAGGAGATTATACAGTGTACACTGCAGGATTCTGGGTAATGAGAGGAGACTGCTGGGAGATTTTACAGTATACACTGGAGGATTCTGGGTGATGGGAGAGGAGACTGCTGGGAGATTATACAGTATACGCTGGAGGATTCTGGGTGATGGGAGGAGACTGCTGGGAGATTATACAGTATACGCTGGAGGATTCTGGGAGAAGAGATGAGAGGAGACTGCTGGGAGATTATACAGTATACACTGGAGGATTCTGGGTGATGAGAGGAAACTGCTGGGAGATTATACAGTATACACTGGAGGATTCTGGGAGAAGAGATGAGAGGAGACTGCTGGGAGATTATACAGTATACACTGGAGGATTCTGGGTGATGAGAGGAGACTGCTGGGAGATTTTACAGTATACACTGGAGGATTCTGGGTGATAGGAGAGGAGACTGCTGGGAGATTATACAGTATACACTGGAGGATTCTGGGTGATGGGAGAGGAGACTGCTGGGAGATTATACAGTATACGCTGGAGGATTCTGGGTGATGAGAGTAGACTGCTGGGAGATTATACAGTATACGCTGGATGATTCTGGGTGATTAGAGGAGACTGCTGGGAGATTTTACAGTATACACTGGAGGATTCTGGGTGATTAGAGGAGACTGCTGGGAGATTTTACAGTATACACTGGAGGATTCTGGGTGATAGGAGAGGAGACTGCTGGGAGATTATACATTATACACTGGAGGATTCTGGGTGATAGGAGAGGAGACTGCTGGGAGATTATACAGTATACTGTGGAGGATTCTGGGTGATGAGAGGAGACTGCTGGGAGATTATACAGTGTACACTGCAGGATTCTGGGTGATGAGAGGAGACTGCTGGGAGATTATACAGTATACACTGGAGGATTCTGGGTGATGAGAGGAGACTGCTGGGAGATTATACAGTGTATACTGGAGGATTCTGTGTGATGTTTGCCTTGTTGGTTGTCAGGTTCTTCTCAGGTGTCAGGACGTTGCTATTTATTTCTCCCTGGAGGAGTGGGATTATATAACTGGACACAAGGATCAGTACAAGAACTTTATGGTGGAGGACCATCAGCTGCTCTCATCTCCAGGTAATAGGAGACTATCCTGATAATAGGGGAGATCTGGGCTGAGGTTCTCCTAGATGCCCCATTTTCTGATGATCACCTATAGATGATGCATTCCGACTTTATCTTCTATAGATCGTTGCTGTCAGAGAGATTCAGCAGCGAGATGGCCACGTCCTTTATACTGCCTGGATGAGGAGGAAAAGAGAAATGTCCTGCAGGACGATGAGGTGGGTGAAGACTTCTGGAAGTCTTTCATAGATTGATGTATTGAAGCTTCTTACTGACCCTCTCCATGGCAATGGAGACTTTACACGTGCTGCGCTAATTCTTTGGAATGCACTACCCAGGTTAATACGATTGATCTCCAATCCCAACAGCTTTAAGCGTGCCCTAAAAACGCATTTGTTCAGACTGGCCTACCGCCTCAACGCATTAACCTAACTATCCCTGAGTGGCCCATTCACAAATCTTCAACCATAATCAGGTTCCTCCCATCATGTTCTCATACACTTCATGCAGATAATAGCACTCTGTGTCTGTACTGCTACATATTTAGGCTGATAACTGGCCTGAGCCTTACACTATGGCTGGTCCAAATAACTAAAGCAATTGTTACCATCCACCTCTCGAGTCTCCCCTTTTCCTCATAGTTTGTAAGCTTGCGAGCAGGGCCCTCACTCCTCTTGGTATCTGGTGAGCAGGGCCCTCATTCCTCTTGGTATCTGGTGAGCAGGGCCCTCATTCCTCTTGGTATCTGGTGATCGGGGCCCTCATTCCTCTTGGTATCTGGTGAGCAGGGCCCTCATTCCTCTTGGTATCTGGTGAGCAGGGCCCTCACTCCTCTTGGTATCTGGTGAGCAGGGCCCTCACTCCTCTTGTATCTGGTGAGCAGGGCCCTCACTCCTCTTGGTATCTGGTGATCGGGGCCCTCATTCCTCTTGGTATCTGGTGAGCAGGGCCCTCATTCCTCTTGGTATCTGGTGAGCAGGGCCCTCACTCCTCTTGGTATCTGGTGATCGGGGCCCTCATTCCTCTTGGTATCTGGTGAGCAGGGCCCTCATTCCTCTTGGTATCTGGTGAGCAGGGCCCTCATTCCTCTTGGTATCTGGTGAGCAGGGCTCTCACTCCTCTTGTATCTGGTGAGCAGGGCCCTCACTCCTCTTGGTATCTGGTGAGCAGGGCCCTCATTCCTCTTGGTATCTGGTGAGCAGGGCCCTCACTCCTCTTGTATCTGGTGATCGGTGCCCTCACTCCTCTTGGTATCTGGTGAGCAGGGCCCTCACTCCTCTTGTATCTGGTGAGCAGGGCCCTCACTCCTCTTGGTATCTGGTGAGCAGGGCCCTCACTCCTCTTGTATCTGGTGAGCAGGGCCCTCACTCCTCTTGGTATCTGGTGAGCAGAGTCCTCACTCCTCTTGGTATCTGGTGAGCAGGGCCCTCACTCCTCTTGGTATCTGGTGAGCAGGGTCCTCACTCCTCTTGTATCTGGTGAGCAGGGCCCTCACTCCTCTTGGTATCTGGTGAGCAGAGCCCTCACTCCTCTTGGTATCTGGTGAGCAGGGCCCTCACTCCTCTTGGTATCTGGTGAGCAGGGCCCTCACTCCTCTTGGTATCTGGTGAGCAGGGCCCTCACTCCTCTTGGTATCTGGTGAGCAGGGCCCTCACTCCTCTTGGTATCTGGTGAGCAGGGTCCTCACTCCTCTTGGTATCTGGTGAGCAGGGCCCTCACTCCTCTTGGTATCTGGTGAGCAGGGCCCTCACTCCTCTTGGTAACTTGTGAGCAGGGCCCTCACTCCTCTTGTATCTGGTGATCGGGGCCCTCACTCCTCTTGGTATCTGGTGAGCAGGGCCCTCATTCCTCTTGGTATCTGTTTTGATCTGTGATTATTGTTATGCTGTAATGTCTATTGTCTGTACAAATCCCCTCTATAATGTAAAGTGCTGCGGAATATGTTGGCGCTATAGAAATAAAATTATTATTATTATTATTATTATTATTATTATTATTAATGTGGGTGCACTTGGCAGTGGAGTACATGCTTGGCCATAATACGCTCTCATTACTATGTGGTGCCCATATTACTGTATGGAGGACTATGTGGTGCACATAATACTGTATGGAGGACTATGTGGTGCACATAATACTGTATGGAGGACTGTGTGGTGCCCATATTACTGTATGGACCACTATACTGTCCGGTTTGTGAGTTACTGTATAATGCACAATAGATATCAGTCTAATGTAAGAAGTGAAATCTTTGGCATTGTATTATACCTATATTTCTCTGCTCTAACTCTGCATCATGAATCGTGGTATGTGTTATAGGAGCCCACTGAGACTCTTTCGCCCGGAGCCCACAAAGACCTGGAGCCGGCCCTGAGTAGCGGGGAACGGGTTCAGCAGCTGTAATATGTGAGCTCTCCTGTGACGTACGCTCGTGGCTGTAGGATGTGAGCTCAGGAGAGGGATGTGGCTGTGCGCTTGGCATTTCAGTACGAGCTCAGCAGTGGAGTGCTCGCCCCAATAGGGTGCGCGCTGTTTCTTTATGTTGAATGTGATAGCGGCAGTGAAAAGGTTTCTGGTGTCATAAAACATGATGGAAACATCAATAACAGCCAATCACAGCTCAGCCTTCAATATAAAATGAGAATGGCCCTGTGATTGGTTGCTCTGCGTGAATGGGTAGTTTTTATTTTAGACTCTGTAATACATCTTCCCCTTTGCGCCCATTGATTACGTGCAGACAATCCCTCGACGGTAAATGCTAGCATGTCAACTGCCTGTACGGCGCATATAATATGTTTTTTTGGACTATGAGACACACTTTTTTCTCCCATATTTGGGGTACGTCTTATAGTCCGAATGGAGTTTACCGGCGGGGCGGCAGTAGTGGGGCGGGACCACAGGAGGGTCCTTGCTCCAGGAATCTGGCGATGGCAGCAAAAGTGGGGCGATGCTGCGGGCCCTGGGCTGGAATGATGAGGAAGAGCGGAGTTCCCACTCTGCACATTGATTTCCCAGTGGCGGGATTCAAGAACATGGCCCCTGGAAGAAGGGCATGCGCAGAATGGGATTTCAGCTCTGCCGAGATCTCAGTCTGCACGTGCTGTGCCTCTGGTGGCCATTTTCCTGAATCCCATGGCTTTAGGAAAATGGCCCCCGGAGACGGCGCATGCACAGATAGAGGTCTCGGCTGAGCCACCAGAGGCAGCCATCTGCCTGAAGCCCACCGCCAGGAAATCAGCAGCAGGGAACCTGCCTCCTGTGACCTCACTCCACCGCCGTCACCCCCCCCAAATAAGCTACCATAAATTCGGACCATAAGACGGACCCCCATTTTATTAAAAATCTTTTTTTTCTTATTTTCCTCCCCAAAATTTGGGGTGCTTCTTATGGGTCGGTGCATCGTATAGTCCGAAAAATACGGTAATGCTATCAAGTACTCCTAATTCTGGACACAGTGTGACTGCATTACTGTCGCTTCATCTACAGTGTGCCAATGAGTCATCTAAGGGGGGACATAATCCATCAGTGCAGATGTAAGAGATGAGTAGGACCACCACAAGGACAGGAGACAAGAGGGTGCAGTCCCCAGCAGGAATACCAGGCTTCTTTACTGTAAAGGCTGTGCCAGAGCTGGTGGGAGTGAGCTCAGCCCTTCGCCACCCGATTATTTCCAATAATTCATACACTTGGCTGAATGTGGATGCCATGTGATCGCCACGAAGACCGATCCTTTTCCTTTAGGGCCATATTAGGTACTGCTTCTAAGAGAGGGGATTCACCTTCCTGTGAACTCAGGAGCATCTACGGTAAGTTCTTTTTTTGTTTTTCAAATTTTTTTCATGTCCTGTTGGGTTCTTGCAGGAAAGTGATGGCGGAACGAAGAGTGGAATGGAAAATGCCAGAACAGCATCAGTATATGGTAAGAGTCTTCCATAAATCTTCTGCTGCCCTCCTCTTTATACCTATAATGTTCTCCTTGCTTTCCCTCACTGGGATGGATAATACATATTCCGAATTACCAGAGCCTACAATCTGTGAGTGTCCGGACCACAAGAGCAAAATAAGTGAGCAGGTTCCATGACACCATGATTTTCAAGGTTTCTTAATTAGACCCCAGGGGGCTAGTCTCCAGACTATTATGTAGCGGTCTCTCGGGTATATTGCATGTCCACAGTATACCCATCTTTTAGAGGTGACATGAGCCATGTATGCACGTACGCACATCAGCCATGTCAAAGGGGTATGCACATCCTGTCCTGGCCTCTTGAGGTAACATGCTCCATGTTCCGGGTTCTTGAGAGTATGTGCACCATGTCTCAGCCTCTCTCTGGAGTACGTGTACTGTGTCCTGGCCTCTTGGGTTACATGTACTGTATCTCGGCTTCTCAAAGGGTATGTACACCATGTCCCAACCTCTCCAGGATACACGCACTGCGTCCCACCTAATGTTTATAATAGTCATCCTGAAATTCTCTAATGATTGGGTTCAGAAGAGAAGCCTATTATTCAATTTTAGATCTCTTAGATCTTTCGCAAGCAGGATTAGATAAGAATATTAACTCTAGAACTGATGTCAGCTCTTCCTTAGATGTCTGACTGGCAGAGTGTTGTTTGATCAATAGGTTTAGCTATTTGTCATAGAAAACATTACGTTCCATAATACCAATCTAGTGAGGGGGCATTTACCCCCCTCCTCTCTCACACAGAATCTCTCTAGAGGGTCAAGAGCTTGCACTATTTGAAATAGAATTGCACAGCTAATGGGAAGTGAGGAAATTGCATATGGCTGAGAAGTGACAAAACTAATTAAGACTCCCCACAGAATACAGGTAATTAAACAGGAAAGATGTTTTCTGAGTTCCAGATAGCAAAGGAACATGTTTTTACACATAGATGGAGAAGTCTCTTTTGTCCCTGGGAAGCACATGCTGCAGTCAGTCGATTTGGTGCTAATGGAAGGTTATGAATATTGGGGTTTATATAGATCCAATATTGATGAAACATACATTTTCAACTTCAGGACTAACCGGGTAAGAATATGTATATTTTCTCATAACTGTGACAAATGCCTATAAGCCCCAAATCAATAGTGGTCAGATCACTTAGACCAACCATGTCATGTGTCCTATCTATAGAAAGGTAAAATCCTAATAAAACATATGACTGCGATATAGAACGTCTGTAATCTTCAGGGCCGAAAATATCTCATAAGTTGGAAATTTCATAAAATCCTGAAGAGCTGCGAACATTACACATCTTGGCCCATGTTAAGTCATCGAGGGAGGAGTGTGTGGGTGTAACTCAGGTGGTGATAAAAGGTCAAGGCGAATTATGGTCTGTCTTCATGTAGAGAGATACATATCAGTGTATGCATGATTCCCGTCCACTGTATGTTTCCAATAGCAGTGCTCTCCTTTGCTAGCTGAGCAATCTCTGTGACCAGCGTAGTTAGTTTCTTTTGTTTCAACTTTTATTTTATGTAATTGTGTATGCTGTTTTGTTTTGTCCCCTTTGTAAAATCTTTTGTATATTTTTTATGAACACTGACTATCTTCATGGATTAAGTATAAAAAGTAATCGTTCTGTTCCTTTTGTACTGCAAACCACACCCCAAAGCCATATGCTACCAGAACTCAGGCATCCAGTTAGCCCTGTATAAGACTGTTGATGGCAGCGAGTAGTTCTTGGGTTATTGTGGACTTAGCAGTGATCATATCAGGGTATATATGTGTTCCGTGCGTTGTAAGGTTGGAGGTGTATATACCATACGCTCATTGTTAGTTTCCCAATAACTGGCCTAATAGTTGAAACAGCTGCATCCTCCTCCGTTAGTTGAAACAGCTGCATCCTCCTCCGTTAATTGTCAGTCAATTGCATAATTTTCCTGACTACAGAGGGGCAGCAGATAGCAAAAAGGTAACAGTGAGGTAGCGTGAACCCCCCAGACTGCGATCTTTGACACTATTGATAACCTTCAGTACGGTTACTGTCCCTCCTTGGGATTTCAACATACACAGATGGACAAAATTGTTGGTACTTTGTATAACCCCATCCTGACATTTTCCATATATATGCAGCGCTGCAGGAGCTGTGTTCCCGCAAAACGATATATACGGCGCCGCTATTTCCGTTCACCGCGCTTCATCGCGTGATGACCTTACTGCTGCTGCTGGCCATCCCTGAACATCACCCTGGAGGTCTGTAATGCCTACCCCCCTACACCCGAGTCGGCGATCGCTGTGATTGGCTGTTCAATTCTGACCAACCAATAACAGTGCTGTAACAATAAATAAATACAAAAATCCATGTGTCAGGGGTTTACTGCGACAGAGAGGAGTCAGAAGACCGCAACGTCTGATTTCTGGTACTGATTCTGATTCTGCACTGATTAGAAGCATTTTGCCTTCATATTAAACAGTGCAAGTTTCTTTTAGCAGTGCAGGGGTTAGTCTGCTCAGTTGAGAGCCCCTGGAAGCTTTCATGCTTTAAGGCTCTCAGCTGTGCACTGTTAGTCACTCCCATCGCCTATATAATCTGGGCCCTGGCTATCACACATTGTCAGAGATAGCTTATGCTGCATGGCTGGAGGTTGTTGGTGGCTATTGGACAAGGCATTTGGTGGATTTATCTGACCCTAAGGCTGTGTGCACACGATGCAGATTTGCTGCGGATCTGCAGCGGGTTTTTCCACGCAGAAATGCTGCAGACCCGCACTGTGATTTACAGTACCATGTAAATCAATGTGTAAAAAAAAAAAAAAGTTGTGCAGAAAAATCAATGTGGAATTGCTGCGGATTTAAAAGAAGTGCATGTCACTTCTTTTGTGCGGATTTGCAGCGTTTCTGCACCCCTCCATGATAGAAATCCGCAGTGGCAAAAACTGCAGAAAATCCGCACAAAAACTGCGGCAAATTTGTGGCTGCGGATTCTGCCAGGAGATGTAGGAAAAGTGGTGCAGAATTTTCTGCACAAAATCTGCGTGTGCACATGCCCTAACTGAATACAGAGTCCTCATCTCTGGGTTTCCCCAATCAGGGAGTTGTCAGGATCTGAAAGATTATATGAGAAAAGCTAGAGATGTCTACTCTGCCGAGGTACACCAGGGTGGAATTGAGACTGTAGAGTTTATGCTCATGAACGTGAAATCTCTTACATTTGTGTCCATGCTGAAAAAGTGGGGGAGGACTGTGAGGAGCTGGCCACTTAAAGACTATTGGACGAATGGACCTAGAGCAGAGTCCACAGCTCTACAGGATGCAGACTTTTCCAGCACGGAGCACTGGTTGCATCAATGTTATTGTTGCATTTTATTATAGATTTGCTTGCTTGTCAGTTCATCCTCAGGAATCATTGTTTCCATTCAGTGACAGCAAGCAGAGGAAGGCTGTCAGAGGAAGGCCAGACAGGAGATTGCTAAAGGTAAATGTAAAGCAATAATTTTATTAATCTTATCTGTATCTCAAGGTCTCAAGCCATTGTGCTCCTAGCCTCTAGGCCCAGTGTGTGGATGGGTATAGTAGACCCAGGGGAGCCATCACCACAGGGGGTCTCACATGCGGTCCTAGGTGATGAGCTTATGGAATGTACTTCATTCATTGAGCTAAAAGCAAATGTTTAAGGGGAATGGAGGAAAAAAAAACAAATGTTTAGTGAGGCAGTGTGTAGAGTGACTTCAAAGGGAGAGGATCGAAGATGACGTCCTGGAGCACATGGCTTATGGATTATGGAGATCGTTTGTTGTCTGGAGAGGTATCCATGAGCTATGGTCGTGATATCAATTGTCTGGAGGAACATAGGCTGTCACTGCACACTATACTGTCTAGCGATACCAAAAGCTGCGGACCAACCTAAAGTTGGGAGACAGTGAGTATCGTCTGGTATGGGAGCAGTGGAACTACTGATCCCAAGGTGGGAGCTTGTGGACTGAGGACATTGTATTTGGTCATCTACCTGGATTTGCTGTACAACCATGGACATAAGGAATAAAAAATAGTTGCATCGTTAACCTGCCTAGTTGATTATTGCTACACACAACCTCAGATCTTCATAGTATGTTTGTTTTTTTTCATTACCCCTGTTCGTACTACCTTGTTAGTCTTGTTGGTGTATTACGGTACACTGCTACTCCCCTCCAGACTGAGGGCGGATTCAGGAGCTAAGGCAAGGTACGTGGCCCCGGCGTCTTCACCATCAGAAGGAATCTGGGGAACAGGGCAAGCTAGGGCTCCCATAGCATTAGGGACAGGGAAGGATTCCCAGGTCCCGGGACACCCGACAACAGAGTTGTGACATTAGCTCTGACCGAAACTGTTTTTTGATCCTGTGAGATATGGGAAAATATCAGATTGATATCATTTTGATATCTGATGGAAGGCCCTGTCAGATACATTTTGCCCCAGAATGCATGCTCCCAAACTCAGGACCCACCCTTGGGATTCCACATTGTTTTTGTTTAATTAACCCAAGCAACAAGTCTTTTGAAGCTCCCTCCAGGAGGAACCGAAAGCCATAGACTCTGTGTCTCCAGCAATTATCCCAAGGGTGTGAACTCTTATGCAGCTAGGAGACAACTGGCTTCCTTTGTTTAACTCAGGCTGCCATTGTGGCAATTCAGCTCCCAACTAACCAGTGCAAGGATCTGAGATATGGAATCTGGAAAATAACATATAATAACAGAATGCAATATCTCTGAGCCTAGCCAAGCACATAATCGGAATCGGCATTCCTTTCCCCACACGCCCAAACTATTTAGTCACCTCCTGAACCCTGTGTTATGGAGTTATAAAGCATAGCTACCAAGAACGAAATACAGTAGCCGTATTTTTGGTCTCCCTGCACAGATAAAATCCAGCGGAACCCATTGGCACTGGCGCCGACTCATTTGAAACTACGGGCGGAAGGTTATGGGCCATCCCTAGTTCTGCCTGGAAAATCATACTCTCAGATATGGGAGTAGGGAGGCGGCCCAGCCCAGGGGTTGGTGCAGCATGTGGGAGGGAGCAGCCTTGGAGATATTAGGCAGTTCCTCATTTTGGTTTGAGCTCTTCTACTGGCAGGATGTCCGTTACATGACCTGTGATCCATCAGTGCCTCCCTGTGGTCACATGCTACATAACATGGTAATTGCAATCTATCTATACCCTACCCTTGTATTACACTCTTGACTTTATACTTGCATATCTGCTTTTGAAAATATGTAATTGTATATTTCTAATGCTCCTTTTCGACGATTAAATATAACATTAATCTTGGGCTGCTCTTTTATCTCGATTCACGAATCCCCACGTCCGCATGCTCGGTTGGTTATATTATACGCTACCCCAGGGTTGTTTTTTGACCCGATATAAGCCTGTTGTCGGACGGGGCTTGTATATCGAACGAGGGACTGGTGGCAGCATACCGTACTGTGTTAGTGAGGAACTTTGACAGTGACGGTCTGGAGGTTTATATATACACTCACTGGCCACTTTATTAGGTACACCTGTCCAACTTCTTGTTTACACTTAATTTCTATTCAGCCAATCACATGGCGGCAACTCAGTGCATTTAGGCATGTAGACATGGTCAAGACAATCTCCTGCAGTTCAAACCGAGCATCAGTATGGGGAAGAAAGGTGATTTGAGTGCCTTTGAATGTGGCATGGTTGTTGGTGCCAGAAGGGCTGGTCTGAGTATTTCAGAAACTGCTGATCTACTGGGATTTTCACGCACAACCATCTCTAGGGTTTACAGAGAATGGTCCGAAAAAGAAAAAAAATCCAGTGAGCGGCAGTTCTGTGGGCGGAAATGCCTTGTTGATGCCAGAGGTCAGAGGAGAATGGGCAGACTGGTTCGAGCTGATAGAAAGGCAACAGTGACTCAAATCGCCACCCGTTACAACCAAGGTAGGCCTAAGAGCATCTCTGAACGCACAGTGCGTCGAACTTTGAGGCAGATGGGCTACAGCAGCAGAAGACCACACCGGGTACCACTCCTTTCAGCTAAGAACAGGAAACTGAGGCTACAATTTGTACAAGCTCATCGAAATTGGACAGTAGAAGATTGGAAAAACGTTGCTTGGTCTGATGAGTCTCGATTTCTGCTGCGACATTCGGATGGTAGGGTCAGAATTTGGCGTAAACAACATGAAAGCATGGATCCATCCTGCCTTGTATGGAGCATCTTTGGGATGTGCAGCCGACAAATCTGCGGCAACTGTGTGATGCCATCATGTCAATATGGACCAAAATCTCTGAGGAATGCTTCCAGCACCTTGTTGAATCTATGCCACGAAGAATTGAGGCAGTTCTGAAGGCAAAAGGGGTCCAACCCGTTACTAGCATGGTGTACCTAATAAAGTGGCCGGTGAGTGTATATATATATATATATATATATATATATATATATATATATATATATATATATATATATATATATATATATATATCCCCAGCCTGGACTGGTGATATATATCCCCCTCACTGGGAGTTCCTCAATAACTCGTACCTATAAGGGAAGCCTTTCCGGCGACTATTTGCCATCGGTGCAGTTCCCTGACTGACCTGGGGCAAATGGGAGCACCAGAGAGCTGATTTCTGATGGGTCCTTCTCTCCTCTCCCCAGATGTGAGTGAAGTCGACACACCCCTTCCCCTGCGCCATCCGTCACAGATCCATTACGGATCCTATCACTGCTCTGACAGGGCAACTGCAGCAGCTCAGCCTGGAGGTGGCAGATCAACACACTGTTGTTTTGCAGCACTTGAACACTTCAGGTTTGCGGACCATGACTGTCAGGAATATGATATATTTGATTGTCTATGATCACACACACTGAGCTCTGCTACATCCATAGATGGCAGGGTCACAATACTAACAAAACCATACCTTTTATTAGAGGGAGATCAACCTCGGTCTCTTCTGTATCTTCGGTTGAGGATGGAGCGCAAGGCCCAGCTAATGTGAGATCACTTTGGGAGAGGAGAGATTTTGGGAGAGATAATCGATGGAAAAGGGGAAACTCTTAACAATAAAAGGAAACTGATGGTGTCACCTAAAGGTGACAAAAACGCTCGGACAAACACGCTAGAGTGTACCTCTGCCCCCAATTTGGGCCAGATGCACCACTTTTCCCCCTTTGTCTATATGTCTCCAAGTGGAGATTATCACTAGATTAGTCACAAATGATTTGAGAAATGTCAGCATCTATAAGAAAAAAAGATAATTTAAATTTATCCCAAAGACAAGCTTTGGGTGAGATTCAGGCATGGGACGATGTGATTATCAAGCCAGCAGACAAGGGGGAAAACGTGGTCATCTGGCCGACGGAGAAATAGGAGAAGGAAACCATGAGCCAGTTGCTTAATACTGTAAGGACACATATATACAACTACCTCAGAGTCCTTTATCTAGTTTTTAGTGACAATTACATAGGATCTTGGAAAGTGTTGGGTGGACTTTTAGTACATTCCCCAGTAGTGCCCACTTTTTATCTTCTCCCCAAGATCCACAAAGACCCTGTCTCTCCACCGGGGCGTCCTATTGTCTCTGGAATAGGAGGGCTATGGGACACGACATGTAAATTCATCGAATTATTTACGTCCACGGGTCGAGACACTGCCCTCCAATGTCAGGGACACTTCTGATGTCCTGAGGCGTTTAGATGGCCTGTTCGTGGACGCGGATATGGTTCTTGTCATGGTGGATATTGAGTCTTTGTATACCAGCATCTGTCATGAAGATGGTTTAAGGGCAGAGAGATTTTTTTCTTGAGACAAGCAATCTTGAGGCCAATGTATGTGAGTTGGTGTTGGATTTCATCCTGACACATAACTTTTTTACTTTTAAGAATCCTTTTTTTCTTACAGAAACAAGGGACTGTGATGGGGGCGGCATGTGCGCCTTCTTATGCAAATTTATTTTTGGGTTTTGGGGAAAGGGCTATCTTTTTGGAACCCCCCAGATTCTCGGATGGTACAGGTACATTGATGATGTCCTTTTCATCTGGCAGGGCCCAATTTCAGAGTTACACACTTTTATGTCAGTATTGAATCACAATGACTCCAACATCTATCTCGCATACACATACCATCAGAGAGAAATCTCGTACCTGGATGTTTTACTTAAATTCAGGAGGATGGTTCAATACATACCAATTTATATGGCAAAGAGACCTCGGTTAATGCCCTTTTACACGCATCATCCTCACATCCGCGTTCCACGATCAGAGCCATCCCCACTGGACAATTCCTCCGAGCTAGGAAGATATGTACCACTGATACACTATTTGAAGAGCAGGCTGTGGATCTTGGGGAAAGATTCAGACAAAGGGGCTATAGTAGAAGGTCCATTAAAAGGAGGGTACATGAGAGCCAAAAAGCCTCTAGAGATGGGTTGCTGGGGAGCAGGTGGAGAGAATCGACTGCTAAAAAAGATGTCGAGTTAAGATATATCTCAACTTTTAATCATAGATGGGATAATATTCGTCAAATATTGAATCATCATTGGCCTGTTTTGAAGACAGGCCCTGTGTTGCAGAAATGCCTTCCACAACGTCCCCTTATGACGGCGAGAAGAAGCAACAATTTAAAAGATATTCTGGTTAAAAGCCATTATGTTGCAAAAACTCCTGATCACTTTAAAGCTGGGAAACCCAAGATAGGTTTCTATCCATGTGGTAACTGTTTAGCCTGCAAAAATTTGAAGCGGGCCATGTCCTTCATGTCGTCGGACGGCCACAGGGAGTACAAGATCAGGGAATACATCACTTGTAGTACCATATTTGTGGTCTACTATGCGGTGTGTCCCTGTGGTTAGATTTACATTGGCCTAACTTCATGTGAATTGCGTATTCGAATACTTGAACACGTGAGGGACATTGTGGCCGCCCGAGACGTGGAGGATGTGAGTTCCCTTAAGCCGATTCCAAGGCATTTTAGGCTTAAACACAATTGTAATCCGGATAAATTACAGGCTTGGGGAATTGACAGGATTCGCACCGGCATGAGGAGAGATGACACAAAGCGCATACTAGCCCAAAGAGAATGCCGTTGGATTGCAGTGCTTGAAACCATGACCCCGGCAGGTTTAAATGAGCAATTGAGCGTCAGCTCATTTTTATAGGCAGATATGTCTCCAGTAGTGATGAGCGAGTGTACTAGTTGCTCTGGTTTTCCCGAGTATTTGTTAGTGCTCGGAGATTTAGTTTTCAACGCGGCAGCTGAATGATTTACAGCTACTAGCGCACTTGATTACATGTGGGGATTCCCTAGCAACCAGGCAACCCGCACATGTACTCAGCCTGGCTAGTAGCTGTAAATCATTCAGCTGCTGCAACAAAATGAAATCTCCGAACACTAACAAATACTCGGAGACCATCCAAGCAACGAGTACACTCGCTCATCACTAGTCTCCAGACTTATTTTCCTTGTTTTAATGTTTATATGTGTCTGTTTTTGTTTTTAATTTATTTTTATGGTATATTATCTTTAGTCACAAAAAGGAAAAATAAATTTCAACTCGAAGGGGTGAACTAAGAAAGATCTTTTTGGGCCAGCCCTTAAATGAATATATCTATCATATGTCTACTAATGGGAGTGAAGTTCTTTTACTGTTATGTTTTATTGTCACTTGTGTTTTATATGCTGATTAATGTATATTGGATATATTCATATATATTTATATATTATGTATGTCATTATTATTTATTAGTCACGGATTTTATGATGTTTATTATTAATATTTTTGGGTGAGAGCAGTTAATTATAGATAGTGTTTGTGTGTACATACTGCTCCCAATACATGATACATTGCATAATATTATTATGGGTTGGTGGCACATGATTTACTCACTTTACACTGTGTTCCAAATTATTATGCAAATTGGATTTAAGTGTCATAAAGATTTAATTGTTTTGTTTTTCAAATAAACTCGTGGATGGTATTGTGTCTCAGGGCTCAATGGATCACTGAAATCAATCTTAAACTCATGTGATAATTGGTTTTCCAGGTGATTCTAATTAAAGGAAAACTACTTAAAAATGATGTTCCACATTATTAAGCAGCCACAGGTTTCAAGTAACATGGGAAAGGAAAAGGATCTTTCTGCTGCCGAAAAGCATCAACTAGTGCAATGCCTTGGTGAAGGGATGAAAACAGTAGAAATTTTCCAAAAACATAAGTGTGATCATCGTACTGTTAAGAGATTTGTGGCTGTATCTGAGCACAAATGTGTTTGTGCTGATAAAGGCATAATGAGGAAGATTTCTGCCAGGCAAGTTCATCGGATTAAGAGAGCAGCTGCTAAAAAGCCATTACAAAGCAGCAAACAGATATTTGAAGCTGCTGGTGCCTCTGGAGTCCCTCGAACCTCAAGGTGTAGGCTCCTTCAAAGGCTTGCTGTGGTGCATAAACCTACTATTCGGCCACCCTTAAACAGTGTTCACAAGCAGAAATGGTTGTATTGGGCCCACACATACATGAAGACTAATTTCCAAACAGTCTTGTTTACTGATAAGTGTTGAGCAACCCTGGATAGTCCACATGGATGGAGTAGTGGATGGTTGGTGGATGGCCACCATGTCCCAACAAGGCTGCAACATCAGCGAGGAGGTGAAGGAGTCATGTTTGGGGCCAGAATCATGGGAAACAGCTGGTAAGGCCCTTTAAGGTTCCTGAAGGTGTGAAAATGACCTCTGCAAAGTATATAGAGTTTCTGACTGACAACTTTCTTCTATGGTCTAAAAAGCAGAAACGTGCCTTCAGGAGCAAAATCATCTTCATGCTGACAATGCCCATCTCATGCTGCAATGAATACCTCTGAGTCATTGGTTGCTATGGGCATAAAAGGAGATAAACTCCTGGTGTGGCCACCATCTTCCCCTGACCTCAACCCTATAGAGAACCTTTAGAGGATCATCAAGCAAAAGATCTATGAGGGTGGGAGGCAGTTCACATCCAAACAGCAGCTCTGGGAGGCTATTCTGACTTCATGCGAAGAAATACAAGCAGAAACTCTCCAAAAACTCACAAGTTCAATGGATGCAAGAATTCTGAAGGTGACATCAAAGAAGGGTCCTATGTTAACATGTAACTTGGCCTGTTGGGATGTTTTGGCGTTAAATAGATTTTTTATTCAGTGAATGTGACCTCCTAATGCTGCTAATTCCACAAATGAGCATTTTCAGTTCTTTAAAACATATCAAATGTTTAGAAATTCTACTGTGCCTAATAATTTGGAACAGTGCATTTTAAGTTTTTATTCATTTTGGAGATTATACTGTTATCATTGGGAGGTTTCTTCCATAAAATTTGATGTATACTCAAACGGGTGATGACTTTTATTAGACTGACTGTCATTTGCACCGACCATTTAGGAAAATCTGATAAAAATGTAATTTTGCATAATAATTTGGAACATAGTGTATATCGCCCTTTGGTGTCCTTGTGCGCATGTCTCTGGTTTTCTGCATTCCGGAGCATTGCTGATGGCGCTGGTGGATGATGTGTTCGGGTCAGTGGCGTCATATTTGCGTCTCTGGCACGCAGCATCATCGGACCTTGCTGGAAGTGATGCATCTCCCTGCGCGTACTTCCGGACACATGCGCCGAGATGATGGACACTTTTGGATAACTATATTTATACCCTGGCTTGGCACATTAAACATTACCGCATTCTGAAGAAGCGAAAGCGAAATGCACGTCGGCGTGGCGCGGGTCCTGCTTTATTCATCGTGGGTAAGCGGTTGTAGACATCTATGAGCTATGGGGGTGTGAGGATTGAAGAATTCTAATGCGCACTTTAGCGGTGATATCCGTTTATAGGATATTTCTCCCACTTACTCCAACATATATTGAAATCATGATACTATATCAATACAGATGATTTTATTGTTACGGACATAGCTGCCACATGTCAACCTGATTCTAAAGCTTTTTTTTTTCTGTATCATTGCTCTAACCAGGAGTGTCCTATTCTAATGTGCTATGGACCTTACCTCAGGGTTTTTGGTCTATGTAGCTACTTGTCACTGATGGTTCCATTGTTGGTCTATATTTGTCCATTAAAGCTGAGCACAGACACACGCTGCGGGCTTTCCTATCCCCCTTCCTCTCAACTCTTGCTCCCTGCTGACAATACAGCTGTAACCTGAAACTCCAGTGTGGGACTCTGTCCCCCCTCCCTCTCCAATGCAGGAGTGAGCAGAAAACTAGTCTTTTGTCTGAAACCATGTGCTCTTTTGTTCATGTGCAAATGTAATAGTAAGACATAACTTGACCCCAATTATTGATACAGATAGGAAAGTTATATATTTGGTATGTGCATCGGCCGAGCCATCACCCAATGCGTTAATATGTCACGGATCCCAGGGAGGATAGCTTTATCATCCCAATCGCTCACACTAATATGTCATGAACTGGGGTTGTTTGGTTGCCCAGTTCTTTCTGAAGGGGCTTATCTATATACCACTTCCTAGTTCCGGTTTGAAACTTGCAGCTCTCTGGCGCCCCCCTTGCCCTCAGGTCAGACAGGGCATAGCCAGGTCATGTTTGGTCATAATAGAATGCTAGCTGCAAAACAATATCAATGGTAATTCCATCATCGCTATACAAGGTTGCATCCTGGATATGAATGATCCATAACTCTGAGTCCCTCTGAGAAGGTAGGAATGCATTCCATAGCTCCGCCCACTCAGTGATTTCACGACCAGGGGGTAAAAGACCGTGAGAGCTCATGTTTCACTGTCTTTGCCTAGGAAGAGAGCTAACAGCAGCTCTGCAAGCTGCTCTGATGCATTTTGGTGTCGCCCCTCCCCCAGCCACATGGTTTGCCGTGATCTGAAATGATATGAGGAAACTGTGTTTTTTTTCAACTTTAATTCCTTTTTATTTGTAATCGTCTGTATATACATAATCGTCTTTATAATATCTTTATAATATCTTTTTACCCTTTTGTAAGGACTTCCTATCTTTGGGAGTAAAAAATATATAAAATTACTAGCTTCGTTTTTCCTTGCTCTGTAACGTACTGTCACGTCCTCTGAAGTGAACTATGCTACTAATCTGGGTTGGCTCCGGACCCGTTATTAATTAATAAAACGGAGCTGGTGGCAGCGGATTTGTCCTGTGTTTGGGAGACCTGGTAGCGACAGACGGCATTGATAATTATTGTTCCCGCCTGAGTGGGAGTAGTTATATCGCCCTCGCTGCAGCATGCCTATTAGCCAGTACATAGTAAAGCAGCCTTTCTGGTGACTAATTATCCTAGGTCCAGTACCCTGTCTGACCTGAGGGTGAGGGGGGGCGCCAAAGAGCTGCAAGTTCCAAACTGGAAGTGGGATATAGATAAATCCCCTTCAGAAAGAGCCAGGGGCAACCAAACACTCCAGTTCATGACATATTAGTGTGAGCGGCGGGGATAGTAACATAGTTACTAAGGTTGAAGGAAGACTTTAACTCCATCTAGTTCAGCCCATAGCCTAACCTAACATGCCCTAACATGTTGATCCAGAGGAAGGCAAAAAAAAACCATGTGGCAAAGAGTAAGCTCCACATTGGGGAAAAAAATTCCTTCCCGACTCCACATACGGCAATCAGACTAGTTCCCTGGATCAACACCCTATCAAGGAATCTAGTGTATATACTCTGTAATGATAAAGCTATCCTCCCTGGGATCTGTGACAATGACTCCCAGGCAACCCTAAGTGGAGCTCAAGATCGCTTTTCCTGACAGGTTCTCTGGGGGACACAAGTTTGTTGTTTTCAGAGAGGCCTGTAAACTATACTTCAGGTTAAGTCCTTGTTCCTCAGGAACTGAGGAGTAATGGGTGTGAATTGTAATCTCTCTCCTTCAGGGTGACCTCCAAGCATGAGCATTCTCTCTCCCATCTGACTCCTAGTCGCTCCAGACGGTGGGGGAATTTTTTTCGGATGCTGGATCATATATACGATGACCCTGATTGCATCTCCTTGGCTGAGTCCACACTATGTCAGCTTCAGCAGGGAGACCGGCCGGCGGAGGAGTGTTACTCCAAGTATTGCTCCCTGGCTGAGTCCACATTACGTCAGCTTCAGCAGGGAGACCGGCCGGCGGAGGAGTATTGCTCCAAGTATTGCTCCCTGGCTGAGTCCACACTACGTCAGCTTCAGCAGGGAGACCGGCCGGCGGAGTATTGCTCCACGTATTGCTCCAAGTATTGCTCCAAGTATTGCTCCCTGGCTGAGTCCACACTACGTCAGCTTCAGCAGGGAGACCAGCCGGCGGAGGAGTATTGCTCCAAGCATTGCTCCCTGGCTGAGTACACACTACGTCAGCTTCAGCAGGGAGACCGGCTGGCGGAGGAGTATTGCTCTCTGGCTGAGTACACACTACGTCCGATTCAGCAGGGAGACCGGCCGGCGGAGGAGTATTGCTCCCTGGCTGAGTCCACACTACATCAGCTTCAGCAGGGAGACTGGCCGGCGGAGGAGTATTACTCCAAGTATTGCTCCCTGCCTGAGTCCACACTATGTCAGCTTCAGCAGGGAGACCGGCCGGCAGAGGAGTATTGCTTCAAGTATTGCTCCCTGGCTGAGTACACACTATGTCAGCTTCAGCAGGGAGACCAGCCGGCGGAGGAGTATTGCTTCCTGGCTGAGTACACACTACGTTAGCTTCAGCAGGGAGACCGGCCGGCGGAGGAGTATTGCTCCCTGGCTGAGTACACACTACGTCAGCTTCAGCAGGGAGACCGGCCGGCGGAAAAGTATTGCTCCAAGTATTGCTCCCTGGCTGAGTACACACTACGTCAGCTTCAGCAGGGAGACCGGCCGGCGGAGGAGTATTGCTCCAAGTATTGCACCCTGGCTCAGTCCACACTACGTCCGCTTCAGCAGGGAGACTGGCCGGCGGAGGAGTATTGCTCCAAGTATTGCTCCCTGGCTGAGTATACACTAATAATAATAATAACAATAATCTTTATTTATATAGCGCCAACATATTCCACAGCACTTTACAATTAAGCAGGGACTTATACAGACAAATTCAATACAAGTTAAGACAATTTAAACAGTGACATTAGGAGTGAGGTCCCTGCTCTCGAGCTTACAATCTACAAGGGAATGGGGGGACACAATAGGTGCAAAGTGCTCGTTATTTCAGGTCTGGCAATTATAATACATAGGGATTTTCATACAAAGCTGCATGATCCGGTCATCAGCCCGTGTGTTTAAGTGCAATAGTCAAGTATCAAGTGCAGTTATCATGTGCATGGAGGGTGTGGAGACAGATGAATAGTAGGGTGCAGATTCAGAGTGATATTTGGAAGGAGGGAACAGGGCAAAGTTAGTTTACTGAGTAGTTGATGTGGTAGGCTTGTTTGAAGAGATGGGTTTTTAGAGCGCGCTTGAATAGGTCGCGACCGCTACGCGACCAATCAGAAGCTGCGGACGTCTTCTAAGGTATTTCAAGCGCTTGAAAGACCTTAGGTGACGTCACTGCTTTGTGATTGGTCGCGTAGCGGTCACGCGACCGCTATGGACCAATCAGAGCGCAGTGACCTCATCTAAGGCCCTTCAAGCGCGCATTCTTAGGTACAACGGCTCCCGGTTACGGTGGTAAAGTCCAGGCTGCGTCGGAGGGTGAGTATATCCCTATTTTTTATTTTAATTCTTTCTTTTACACATTGATATGGATCCCAGGGCCTGAAGGAGAGTTTCCTCTCCTTCAGACCCTGGGAGCCATACAGGATACCGTCCGATACTTGGTGTCCCATTGACTTGTATTGGTATCGGGTATCGGTATCGGATTAGATCCGATACTTTGCCGGTATCGGCCGATACTTTCCGATACCGATACTTTCAAGTATCGGACGGTATCGCTCAACACTAGTAGTAAGCAGATTAAAATGACAAGTCAATCCCGAGTTTGCTCCAGAATTTAGAGACAAATTGTACTTTCCTATCAGGCATAATGTTCAGAGGGATCCCATGTAACCTTACAATATGAGAAATAAACAACCTGGAGAGTGTCTCTGCATTAGGTAATCCTGACAAATGAACAAAATGAGCTTGTTTGCTGAATCAATCAGCTACCACCCAGATAGTAAATCTGTAATGAAGTCCATGGACAAATGAGTCCATGGTCTTTCTTGGAATTTGGCAATGGAGCCAATTGTCCAGCTGGCGGCTATGACTGATCTTAGTGCGTGCGCAGAATTCACAAGTTGATAAAAAATCATTAATATCATTATGCATGTGGATCGCCCCCAGAGTAGGGCAATGGGGTACTCGGCACCGGGTCCTACGGTTCAGGGGATGTCACGGTGGCTGACCCGGTCCGTGGCCCTCAGGGGTGTCCAGTAAAAGAGTTTATATATGGGCAAGGTGCAGTAAAGAACGAGAGAACAGGTTTGCAGTCTTTTATCTTGTTTACTGAAGACTTCAGATGGTATCCTCAGCCCGGAGCGCCAGATGACAGGGCAGGCAGAGTCCGGCCGGTCTGAAGGCAAATCCAGAGTCCCCTTATCCAGGTGGAAATCATTAGCCTTCCTACTAGCGCCTGTGTGTTGTAGTACCTCCCTGCTGAGCTTCCCGGTAAGGTCCTCACAACTCTTGTAGATGTTATTTCTTCCTCTCTGTCCCCCAGATGGTATGGATAGGACAAACCCGTATGACTGATGGCCTGAGGCTTTTTATAGGGACCCTAGAGACGCCCCGGCCCCCGCAAGTTGCCACTGTGTCTTCTTAGGTATTAAGGTCGGGCAGCCAACTTGGAATTGACTGTCCTGCCGGTCTCTGGAGCAAGGCTTGGAGACAGTTACTCCCTCGGTGTTTCTGGCTACCGGCTTCTGCGCCTCAGAAAGGAGCAGCTTGTTCCTGGCTGATCTCCCTCTGGTATTCCTCCCCTGTGCTCTGCTTTCCTGCACACTCTCTGCAGTATGTTCACCTTTTAGTGTCTTTTCCCAGGAGTTGCAGCACCTCATGCCAGCAGAGCTCCTCTCCTTCTCTCTGCCTGACAGGAACTGAACTCTGAACCCCTTTTCCCTCCAGATCAGGATGTTAAAAAGGGGAGTTCACCCTAAACAGGCTTAGAGCTCCCCCTTCTGGTCTGGAGTGTGAACATGTTGTATGTGTGTGATACCTGAATGTGGTTGTCTTTCATTGCCTTCAGACATGACATCACTTCTCCCCTGAAAGGATAATGACATCACTGCGACAACCAGGACACTGGGGCACCGCCCTCCTCCCCCCCCCCCCCCCCCCCCCGTTAAATCCAGTACTCCGGGACTGGGAAAAGAAGAACAACAATACATATTAGCAAAAGACATACAATTTTGAAATGCTATGAACAACTTATGCAAAAGTAGTGCGTCCCTTTATGGGAGGTGAGGACACTTGAACGTTGTGAAAGTCTTGGTCATGCACAGTTCATGACTCCCAGTTCAGTGAGTGCAAAGTTGAAACAGCAAGGATCCCGGGTAAACAAAGGGATTTCTTTAAAAGTATAATGAAGGTTTTGGAGCAATTAACTGTCCATTACTCCATTGTCCATTTTAAACCTGTAACAAAGATATATATACAAACGTTTTCAAATAAACAGCAGCAACCATTAATATTTCCAAGTTTTGTAGCGAATTGGGGTTTGATTCTTGGTGCTACGTGTAGACCTCCGCAGTGCAGGGGTTGCTAGTGACCTAACAGGGTCCGCTATGCTTGCTATCGCTGGTGTGCACTGTCTTCTGGCTACACTTCTAGTGAGTCTAGGTAGCAGTGGTATGCTGGAGCTCTCAGGACTGCTGCTACTAATTGTGGGCATGGCAGATTCACCGACAGCAGAGGGAGGACTTGCCAATTCAACTGTTGGCCTGGCATCCTCTGGAATCTGCTGTGGCTGAGTTACGGCTGGGATCGCATCGGCTATTGGAATCTGTTGGTGCAGAGTCTCTTTTGGTTCCAGATGATCTGGCATCACATTTGGTTCCGGCGGTTTCGGCTGTCGAAACGTCAAACAGGTACCACGATGGCCTGATTTATTTGAGTCCAAGACTGGGGAAAGTTGCCAAGAACAGTGTGTATCACCTTCTCCTCTTCCACGGGTGGAGACGTTCTTGGATCTGTTCCTCTATCTCTCAACTTGTCAGGGCATACTTTGAGGTGGTCCCTGGATATTGCTGTCGAAGTTTCTCCTCCATCTTTGCTGATGAGACAGACCTTTGTATTGTCAAAGTTGGATGGCAGGACAGTATATGGTTCTACTTCCCATTGGTCGTCAAGTTTGTGTAGTCTCCTTTTCCGTTAGAGTACCTGTTCACCTGGTGACAAGGGAACTGCAGGAGCATGCTGGTTGTAGTCCCTTTCTTGTTTTTGTCTGGCTTGGGCTAGACTTCTTTCCACGCATTCCTGTACTTTGCGGTACCTTTGCTGCCTTTCTGTTTCCCAATCTGCATCTGGCGAGGTATCTTCTGGGGTTAGGACCCCCATGTCTAGATCAACAGGTAACTTGCTGGATCTTCCCCTCATCAGGTATGCTGGGGTACAGTTGGTGGAATTCACTGGGATGTGGTTGTACATATCTAACAAGTCGGGCAACTTTGCTGGCCATAAGTTCCGTTCCTCCACAGGCAAGGTCTTCAGTAAGTCGATTACCACTTGGTTCATCTTTTCGCACATCCCATTGGTTTGGGGGTGATAAGGTGTCGTTCTGATCTTTTTACACCCGTATAAGTTGCAGAATTCCTGGAACACTTCCGCTTCAAAGGCTGGTCCTTGATCAGTCAGTACCTTTTCCGGGTACCTTCTGTGGTCTACAGAAGTACTGCTGGAAGGCTTTGGCTGCTGTCCTTGCTGTCAGATCTTTGACAGGCACAACTACCAGGAATCTAGAGTAGTGATCTACGATGGTTAGGGCATAGACATAGCCTGACCGGCTGGGTGTTAGCTTCACATGATCTAGCGCGACCAGTTCGAGCGGTCGTTTGGTGATGATGGGCTGTAGTGGAGCCCTTTGGCTGTCATGGTCCTTCTTGCGTAGGCTACATGGGCCACACTCTCAGCACCACTTTTCGATGGCTTTCTTCATGCCAATCCAGTAGAACTATCCACGAAGCAGACTCTCCAACTTCCTCCATCTGAAGTGTCCTGCTCCATCGTGGTACGCTTCCAGAACCATTGGCACATCTTGCTTTGGGACTACTTAGCTAAAGCTGGCAACTCTATTTCTTCAAGTGCTTCCGAGTCCTCTCCCATTTCTGGCAAGTTGGGCATCCTGGACAACGCATCGGCATTCGCATTCTTGTGCCCTGCCCGGTACTTGATGGTGAAATCATAGTTGGACAACCGGGCCATCCACCACTGCTCCAAGGCACCGAGTTTCGCTGTGTCCAAGTGTGTCAGTGGATTGTTGTCCGTGAAGACGGTGAATTTTGCTGAGGCCAGGTAGTGCTTGAACCTCTCCGTCACTGCCCAAACGATGGCGAGGAACTCCAGCTTAAAGGAACTGTAGTTGTCAGGGTTCCTTTCAGTGGGACGAAGTTTCCTGCTGGCGTAAGCAATTACCCTCTCTTTGCCTTTCTGGACCTGGGACAATACGGCTCCCAGTCCCATGTTGCTGGCATCCGTATACAGCACAAACGGTTGGTCATATTCAGGGTAGGGCAGCACCTCTTCTCCCGTCAGCGCCAACTTAAAACAAGTGAAGGATCCTTCCAGGCTGTCATTCCAGTCAAATGAGGTATTCTTACCCTTGGTTTTCTTGGTTGGCCCACCAACAGGTCTTGCAATGGCGCGGCTTTCTTGGTGAAGTCTTTGATGAACCTCCTGTAGGAGCCTACCAACCCGAGGAACTGCCGGACTTCATGGAGATTGCTGGGCTTCGGCCAGTCTCTGATCACAGTGACCTTGTCAGGGTCTGGGGCCACCCCTTCGGCACTCACCACATGGCCCAGGTACTGCACTTTAGGCTTTAATGGATGACATTTGGACGGTTTTACCTTTAGGCCAAAGTTGGACAGAGCTTCGAACACCTCTGCCAGGTGCTTCAGGTGGTCCTCATAGGTTTTGGAGAAGACTATGACATCATCCAAGTACAGCAGGACGGTTTCGAAATTCTTGTGTCCAAGGCAGCACTCCATCATCCTCTGGAACGTTCCTGGGGCGTTGCACAGTCCGAATGGCATGTAGTTGAATTCACAGAGACCCATCGGTGTGGTGAAGGCCGTCTTTTCCTTGTCCGCCTCTGCTACGGGAACCTGCCAGTACCCACTGGTGAGATCCAAGGTAGAGAAGTAGTTAGCAGATTTTAAAGCAGCTAATGACTCTTCTATTCTAGGCAGTGGATATGCATCTTTATGTGTAATGCGGTTTATCTGCCTATAATCAACACACATCCTCATCGTGCCATCCTTCTTTCTGACGAGGACTAATGGAGCTGCCCAGGGGCTACAACTGTCTCTAACTACCCCAGCCTCCTTCACCTCTCGCAACATGTCTTTGGCACACTGATAATGAGCTGGGGGTACAGGACAGTATCTCTCTTTAATGGGTGGATGATCTCCTGTGGGGATGATGTTGAATCCCTTTTACCTGCCCAAAACCTAGGGGGTGCTTGCTGAATACCCGCTCATACTCATGAACCACCCTGTAGGCCCCTTGTTTTTGGTGTGATGGGGTAGAGTCAGTGCCTACGTACAATTTCTGACACCAATCTTCCATTTATCCTGCAGAGCCATTGTCCTCCGCCTGGTTGGACGGGACCAAGGGCTCTGTCGCCTGTATCACATTATTATCAACAGCAAACAATTTGGCAAGTGTGGCATATTTGGTTAGGTGGACCTCTTCCTCTCCACAGTTAAGGACACGTACTGGCACCCTCCCCTTGCGGACTTCAACCACCCCTCTGGTTGTCAGGAGGGTGGGCCTACTTTCTGAATACACAGGTTCTACCAGGGCTTGATAGTCTTTACCTCTGAGGCCTATTGCTGCCCGACACCATATTAACATTTCGCTCCTGGGGGGTATTGCAGTGGGGATTGAATCACTCACGGTGACACGGCCAATTTCTCCACCAGTCAGTTCTACCTGCTGTCTCTGCATCAGAGCTCGGATTTCTTTCTGCAAGGCACGCTATTCACTGTAACCAGCTGTTTCTGCCACCTGCTGTAACAAGACAATAACCTCTGCAAGACAATTTTCTATAACATTAGTACCAATGGTCATCATGGGGTTACATTCACGTCGGTCAATATCAACAATCACAATTCCTTGGGCTTTCAATTCTACCCGCCCCACTTTAATGGTGACCTCTTTGTACCCCACTTGTGGCAATGGCTGACCGTTACTGGCTATTATGGTGCAATCATCATCAGGGCCACGAGTAATGTCGGTGTCCTCCCAATAACGTTTATAAAGGATGTAAGGCATAGTTGTCACCTGAGAACCTGTGTCCAACAACAGAGCGTTCATGGGAATACCGTTGATCACAATGGGGAGAACAGGTCGTCCTCCAATGTACTTGGCTCTCCTCCAGTTTTGTGGGCCTGGTCGTCCTACTCCTGGGGGCTGGCCCTCTGCCCCAGGGGTTGCTCGTTTAAATGACAGTAACTTGCAATGTGGCCCACCTGGTTGCAGCGGCGGCAGACGGGTCGTCCGTCCTGATGAAAGCGATCGTCGTCTCTGTCAGGGAACATCCTCCGGTCTGGAAGCCTGCTTGATCTTCTCCTTGGGGGCCTCCTGTAGGGACTGCACGGTCCGCGCTAAGGCAGCAACGCTCTTGGTCAGCTCCTGCATCTGGAGGCGTAGTCCTGCAGGTGAATCGTCTTCCAGGATCTGGGCATCGGCAGAAACTTGAGGATCTGGCGCCACCTCCTGGTGGTACGTGAGGGCTTGATGCCTAGGAAGTACTGTATGGCTGGGCTGTCGCTCCTGTAGCAATTGGATGGCCTTGTCTTTAAATTGCGCAAAGGTCAGGATTCTGCATGGCCAGGAGGTGCAGTTGGGCCCTTTGGTGACTGCACAGGAGCCCCTCGATGAACCGCTCTTTCAGGAGTTTATCCTCATCTTGCATGCTGTTTGGATCATCCTGCTTGATTCCCCGCAGTGCCTCCTGGAGATTAAGAGCATAGTCCCGTAAGCTATCCTGCGGCCTCTGCTTGCACCCATAGAACTTCAATTTAATTTCTGTAGCAGTGCGGGTGTCAAAGGTGGTTTTAAGCTTTGCAAAGACCTGCTGCGCAGTTCTCTTATCCGCAGCGGGCTAGGACTTCACTTCTCTCAGAGCCGCTCCAAACAGTTGGCCTGTTACCATGTGAACTTTCCGAGGCTCTGTCAGGGGATAAAACTAAAGCAGGCTTCAGATCCCTTCTCTAAAGTCAGTTAATGTATGTGATTCTCCAGAGTATCGTGGGAGCCAGGCTGCTCCAGGTATGTATGGCATGGAGAAGGGCATTATGGCCGCTGCAGCCGTGGCAGTGTCCGGCTGGCTGATGGGAGCGGTAAGCTCTGCGGTACCCGGCGGCGGTACAAGGTCTGCGCCTGCGCCTATTGCGGGGCCTGGAGGCGTTTCCAAGTCCGCATCTACTTCCCCTCCCGGATCGGACATGGCCGCTCCTCCCCTCTGCTAACCTGGTGGAAGTCGGGGTTCCTCTCCAGAATCGGCACTTTGCAGCGTCTCTTCTGGCGGCTCTGCTGCACGGCGTCTCCACTTCCGGCTTTCAGAGTGATTATCTGACCTCCTGTCACAGGCCTCCTGCCAATGCCTGTGCAGCTTGTTTCTGATTTTGTTTTCTGTTTTTTCATTTCTTCATGCCTGGTGTAATAATTTTAATAATAAAGATTTGGTTATATCTCTACTTTAGACTATATGTCATCTTTTTCTGAGTTATATTCCGGCTTTCCAGGCAGCAGCACGGTACCCGTCTTCTTGCTTCGTGCTCTTTTTGGTTGGCTCCGCCCACGAAGCTATGGCTCCTCCCCTCGCACTCCACACGGCGTGGCAATGGCGGATTTTGGCGGCAATTTGCAACAGACAGTCTTTAAGCAAATCGCAGTTCACATACAGTTCTGGCACAGTTCTTAGGCGCACATGACCCGATTTTTCAGGCTTAAGTAGATCCTGTTCGTGACGCCAAAATGGATCGCCCCCAGAGTAGGGCAATGGGGTACTCGGCACCGGGTCCTACGGTTCGGGGGATGTCACAGTGGCTGACCCGGTCCGTGGCCCTCAGGGGTGTCCAGTAAAAGAGTTTATATATGGGCAAGGTGCAGTAAAGAACGAGGGGACAGGTTTTCAGTCTTTTACCTTGTTTACTGAAGACTTCAGATGGTATCCTCAGCCCGGAGCGCCAGATGACAGGGCAGGCAGAGTCCGGTCGGTCTGAAGGCAAATCCAGAGGCCCCTTATCCAGGTGGAAATCAGTAGCCTTCCTACTAGCGCCTGTGTGTTGTAGTACCTCCCTGCTGAGCTTCCCGGTAAGGTCCTCACAACTCTTGTAGATGTTCTAGATGTTATTTCTTCCTCTCTGTCCCCCAGATGGTATGGATAGGACAAACCCGTATGACTGATGGCCTGAGGCTTTTTATAGGGACCCTAGAGACGCCCCGGCCCCCGCAAGTTGCCACTGTGTCTTCATAGGTATTAAGGTCAGGCACAGGGAAAAAAAAAAAAAGGTATTTCAGCTCACCCTTAAATCATCCATACGAAATAGTAGGTTTCAGTCCGAGCACGGAGACGAAGTATTGCTGCCACAACACTGGATGAAATGTAGAAAAAGAAGGTGTGAATCCAGCTCCAAGGATAAAATGTAGAGACTTTATTGAATCACTTTAAAACGCTGCTAGAACATGACCGGCATGATAGGTAACGGAGAGCAACCAGCACCTGCTGGACGCGTTTCGGGCGACAAGTGTGCCCTTAGTCCTCAGTATGTTCCATAGAACTTCGGTGGACCACTGATGGAACTCAGTACAATAGTCCTCAGCTGTGCAACCCCCCCTGTACGAGGTTCATGATTTTAGCCTCAGTGACCTGAATTCTGTTGGGTTCATCATATATTAGATCTAAACTGTCAAAAAAAAAACGTTCTGGGGCTTGAGAGGACAAAGAAAATGCCCAGGTCTGACAACCCCCTCGCAGTAAAAAATAACCTACAGCTCTCCCTGAATACCCTAAACTAGTCTTTTCTCTTCCGAAAATTTATCAGAGTGGGATATCACAGGTTCGGGAGAGACCAACTATACATCAGAGGGTACGGAAGTAACAGCCACTGCCGGTAGTGGAGGGCTATAGGGGGTCTTCATCAAATTATTTACAGTATATGACCCTGCAAATGAAATTGCAATGACTTTAGACTCTGACATTCCTTAGTCATCTGCGTCAAATTTGCTACCTGGTCACAAAGTGTGTGAACAGGATCCATACTGGCGAAAAAGAAAAACGTATTAGCCTGAAGTAATGTGACGCTAGTCACTACTCACTGGCAATCCGTGAGTCAGAATAGTCAAGGAGACCAAGGTCAGAAGCCAGTAGGGTATGTCATAAACAGAAGGAAGAGACAAAAGAGTAGGTAGGTAACTTTCCGAGGTCAGAATACCAGGAAGATAGTGGATAAAAGCTGAAGGGGTTAAATAAACAGATGGTCAGAAAGAGGACCAAGGTCAGGGAACGAAAAATCTACATACAGAACTTACGCAAAGAGGAAACAAACCATGCTTAGCTGAATGTATGTCTTGCAGAGGTCTGGAAGAAATAGCTCAGTTAAGTAGCGTGGCAATCATCTGGGATAATGAACACTTGGAGACAGCCAGTATCCAATTGGATAATTGAGCTGTCCATCAACACACTGACAGCTCAGCACGCCCCTCTACCAGGTTGGATGGCTGAGCTGTCAATAACTATCCCAGACACGCTGAAGGATGGAACCTTGACAGGGTCCAAATATAGGAGTGTGGCTTATTGGAGACATTTCTTGGGTCCAGACCTGCGTGTTTGTGACTGGGTGTGGTTGTGCTCAAGGAACATTAAGTTGAAGTTTCCCTCTTGGAAACTGGGTCCCAGGTTCATGGATCCTTATAAGATTGTGGCCATTGTCAATCCCATAGCATTCTACCTTGCTTTGGCACTCACTTTTAGGATCCATAATGTGTTTCATCGATCTCTACTCAAGAAATAAGGTGCATCCTCTGTACCATGACCGCTACCGCCATCTCCTGTCATTGTGGATGAAAATTTGAAATTTCATATAGCTAATATCGTTAATTCTCGCTTAGCTCGTCGGTCGCTTCAGTATCTGGTACGCTGGAAGGGATATGGTCCTGAAGAGAGGATGTGGGTACCACCATCTGATGTCGATGCGGGCAGGCTGATCCAGTCCATACCCTGATAAACCCGGGTTCTGAGGTTCCAGAGGTCCCTCGTAGAAAGGGGGTTACTGTCACAGGCTTAATATTTCTAAGCCAGGATTGACTGACCATATGAGCATACATGCACATCTCTTTGATGTCACTGTAGCTGCGGTCACATAACCGCGATGAGGCGGTCTGTCTGTGCACGCTGTTTCTGCACGTCATGGTGAGTGAGTTCTCCTTCCCTGTGACGCGGGGTTTACCGAGGTCACGGTGGGAAGCACCCCATGCATGATCAATGTTAGAGCGTGTGGCATGTGATTGGAGCCGGGTTGCCATGACACTGGGATGTATTCTGGTGACTGGATGTGAGGACACACACCTCCCATTGACCTGTAACTGGCATGCTCTGGTGCTAGCTAATTTACTAGCCCGTATGTTTATTCATGACCTGGAAGATCGGATTGTATCTGGTTTCCAGGACCACTATGCTCACTTATAGCTGGTGAATTTTTATATTGAATATAGACAAGATATCTGATTTACAGCACTAATAGGGAAATTCTTCATCTGTAATATACAGCTCTGGCAAAAATTAAGAGACCACTGCAAAATTTTCAATTTGTCTGATTTTTCTCTTTATAGGTATATTTAGGACCTTGGTTCCCATACCGACCTATACAAACAACTTCATATGTTATAGAATAAACAGAAAGAAAATCACCAAAAGTAGCCACTCAAACCCTATTTGCAAGCAGAGTTTTTGATAATCATCCAATCCAAGGGCAGCATCGTCATTGTCATGATTACAGAGATCCAACCTCTGCACAGCGGGTCATGGATATTTAGATGACCCACTCCGTATGTCCAATCAGAGGCATCCCATCAAAGCACGCCAAAACACAAGCTTGGAGGCATAAGGAAGGCATGTCTATAACCACAAGGCATCCATGTCGGTATGGGAACCAAGGTCCTAACCCCACTGGCATAAACCTTCATCCATACGCAAGTGTGCGCACCATCCAATCGCATGAGCACACTGCGCATACACGGGCAGCGCACATCTCTGGATTGCTTCCCCAAGAGTCACCACAGCAACGATCACATGATTGCGGCAAAGGTGATGCCCAGGAGACACACCGGGTTCGCAAAGGTCACCCAGTCAAAGTCATGACCCTAAGTTGTTTACAATCGTCCATGATAACACCCCAAGTGAATGATGTATCACAATACCTATGCATGAGTAGGGAAGGAGTAAAAGGTAAGGAGAGGAAAGTGTATCACAAAAGTATCAATGTCTGTGTCTGGTAATCCACATATATTCAGTCCTCACATCTCGATCCACCTCCATCCTAACTCCATAGCAGATGAAATCTATAATACAACACATAGCCATAGATCTGATAAAATAGCACATACAGACGATAACGAGGAACACAAAGGAGATTCATGCAGACTATTTTGTAAATTTTATTCAATATTCAACCTTCTTGGCTGAAGACTTCCTTGTTAAAAAAAAAAATAATCCATCTCAAATCCTTTTCTTTTCAAAAACCAAAGTCTGTCTTCACCTCTTCTCTGCAAAGGAACACTGTCTATGAACCTAGATCTCAGATGCTTCACCGAGTGCCTGTTCTCAATGAAGTATTTTGGAACAGGCAAATTGGGGAGACCAGTCCTAATCGTACTCTTATGTTTACTAATACGGGCCCTAATCTCCATGCTAGTCTCCTCTATATAATACAAGCTACATGGACAAGAAATTACATGTACCACGAAATTTGATGAGCATGTGTATCTTACCGTAAGAGAGTATTGCTTCCTAGTATGGGGGTGATAAAACAGCCCCCTCAATCATATTACCACAACATGCACACCCCAGACAGTGGAAATACCCCCCCCCCCAAAAAAAAAAAAAAAAAAAAAAGTTCCCAAGTCTGGGGGTGCTGAATGTGGTTTGTGACACCATCCTTGATAGTCCAAAGTCACATTTAACCAATCTATCTTTTAGATTACCCCATAGGGGTATTGGAAAGAAGAGGCCAAGAAACAAAATCCGATATAGATGGAAGACCCCTCTGTAACAAGGGCCAGTGTCTATGCAGAGTGCCTGCTAACCGGGCAGTATGTTGATACAAATGGTATCCTATTCGCAGTTTGCTGGGGCTTAGCACCTGCCAATAAGTCATCATGTTTCAATTCCAAAGCTTTCACCGTACAGAAGCGTCTCAGGAACCTGGTGATGTCCTTGCCTGGGGTTTGCGTATTCTGTATGGAAACTGTGATCCCCCTCTCATCTCTCTGGATAGTACCGGAATCTATGAAGCAAAGGAAAGGTAAATCTGGTCCTACTGCCTTTTACATCTTCTTCAAGTGTTCACCATGGTGAAGTTCACAAAGAACATATCGGCCAAGAAGGTCTGGACTCTAAAGGTTTCTATCTTAGAGAACCCTGGTGCAGTAGAATCTTTCTGCAGACGCATCGTTGGATATGTCTGACATTCTTCGGTCCTTCCTCTTGATCTTCAAGGCAACCATCTGCCTCATCCAGGGTTCCAGGATTGGTGCTTCTTAGGAAGGCTTCTGCTGGCTGGAGGTGGAGGAGTCCCTGAGGGGAGAAGAAGAGTATCTAACCCCAGCTCTTGATACAATATGCATTTCCAATCCATGTACGTGGTCAAGCCCACAGCACCAATCAATATAGCCACAATCCATTAATCAAGCATGAAAAGTATGAATTGTGACTCACAGTTCAAATATTGTCCACAGCATTAATGTGAGAATTAGTTAAAATATAACTTTTACTGTTCTTTATTTAAAAAAGCAGAAAGACATAAATTAAACACTAAATATGGAATGAACAATAGGCGATTATGCAAATATTTCAGTTATCTGAAACTCAGCACAGTCTACTCTATTAGTGAGGATATCAATCAGGTATAGAGGACACAATGGTCCATATGGTAAATAATAATGTGTGTAGTGTATGCAAATTTGGAAAGAGGGTTGAGGTGGACTGTAATAGAAAACACCTACACCAGAAAATACACCAAATTCACAACATGTCAGAAAGTGAAATATCAAATACCTATCTGAAAAACGCAGCAAAACACATCACACATGAAAGTTTGAGTAAATGGTTATTATTTACTAGATGGTGGCCCGATTCTAACGCATCGGGTATTCTAGAATATGTATGTAGTTTATTTATGAAGTTTTCAGAATAATGCAATTTATACACAGGATTCGGCTGGCCGCGACCAATTAGCGAAGTGTGGTTCAAATTCCGCGCAATTCACGGCCGGACTGCGCCTATCGCTGATTGTTCGCGGCTGACCGGGCATGACAAATCAGTGAAGCCAGGGCCTGCTCAAGGTTTTTGAGGGCCCCGGGCAAAAGAGTCTCAGTGGGCCACCCTGTTTAACACATACTACGATTCATGATGCACAGATACAGCCACATAGCATATAACACAGCCCACGTAGTATATAACACAGCCCACGTAGAATATAGCACAGCCATGTAGCATATAGCACAGGCCACGTAGTATATAACACAACCCACGACGTATATAGCACAGCCCACGTAGCATATAGCACAGCCAGGGCCGGACTGGCCATCTGGCAATTCTGGCAAATGCCAGAAGGGCCGGTCTGGTCATGGGCTGCCTTGTCTGCTATGTTGTTAACAGAATTGGTGTTCTCAAAACACCCATACTGTTAAGAGTTGTGGTGGAGCACAAAGTTGCTGACTCTGTCACTTACCCCAGCAGGCCACGGGTATCATTAGAAATATTGGTCTTGCAGTAAATCTTCCTTTCCTCCATCCAGGGTAATATTAGTAATATATCCCATCTGGTGCTTGCGGATGGGGATGGCACGGGCCTATGTGATTTCAAATGCCAGGGCTGAATTTCAGCCCCAGTCCGTACCTGAGCACAGCCCACGTAGCATATAGCACAGCCACGTAGCATATAACACAGCCACATAGTATATAACAGCCCATGTATATAACAGCCCACATAGCATATAGCACAGCCACGTAGCATATAACACAGCCACATAGCATATAACAGCCCACGTAGCATATAACACAGCCCACATAGTATATAGCACAGCCACGTAGTATATAGAACAGCCACGTACTATATAGCACAGCCCACGTAGTACACTGTGTGCAGAATTATTAGGCAAGTTGTATTTTGATCACATGATACTTTTTTACTTTTTATACATTTTGTCCTACTCCAAGCTGTTCAGGCTTGAGAGCCAACTACCAATTAAGTAAATCAGGTGATGTGCATCTCTTTAATGAGGAGGGGTGTTGTCTAATGACATCAAACCCCTATATAAGGTGTGCTTAATTATTAGGCAACTTCCTTTCCTTTGGCAAAATGGGTCAGAAGAGAGATTTGACGGGCTCTGAAAAGTCCAACATTGTGAGATGTCTTGCAGAGGGATGCAGCAGTCTTGAAATTGCCAAACTTTTGAAGCGTGATCACCGAACAATCAAGCGTTTCATGGCAAATAGCCAACAGGGACGCAAGAAGCGTATTGGGCAAAAAAGGTGCAAAATTTCTGCCCATGAATTGAGGAAAATCAAGCGTGAAGCTGCCAAGATGCCATTTGCCACCAGTTTTGCCATATTTCAGAGCTGCAATGTTACAGGAGTGTCATGAATCCCCAATGGCTAGGGATAGCACAGGACAAGCAAAGTACAAATAGATAACGGACGAGCTCTAGGGTGATGGAACCTGGGCTGACCGCTGCCCTACGCCTGACAAACGCAACTAGAGATAGCCAGGGAGCGTGCCTACGTTGGTTCTAGACGCCACGCACCAGCCTAAGAGCTAACTAGTACTGCAGAGAAAATAAAGACCTCACTTGCCTCCAGAGGAATGAACCCCAAAAGATATAGTTGCCCCCTCACATGTATTGACGGTGAAATGAGAGGAAGGCACACACATAGAGATGATATATATAGTTTTAGCAAATTGAGGCCCGCTGTAAACTAGAAAGCAGAACGATACAAAAGGGGACTGAGCGGTCAGCAAAAAACCCTAATCAAAAAAACCATCCTGAGATTACAAGAACCCATGTGCCAACTCATGGCACATGGGGAGAACCTCAGTCCACTAGAGCTACCAGCTAGCATAGAGACATAATAAGCAAGCTGGACAAAAAACCAAACAACTGAAAATCAGCACTTAGCTTATCCTGAAAGATCTGGGAGCAGGTAGGCAGGAACCAAACAGAGCACATCTGAATACATTGATAGCCGGCAAGGGAATGACAGAAAGGCCAGGTAAAATAGGAAACACCCAGCCTCTGATGGACAGGTGGAAACCAAAGGCCGCAACCCACCAAAGTCACCCAGTACCAGCAGTAACCACCAGAGGGAGCCCACAAACAGAATCCACAACAGTACCCCCCCCTTGAGGAGGGGTCACCGAACCCTCACGAGAACCCCCAGGGCGATCAGGGTGAGCTCTATGGAAGGCGCGGACCAAATCAGTCGCATGAACATCGGAGGCGACCACCCAGGAATTATCCTCCTGACCATAACCCTTCCACTTAACCAAATACTGGAGTTTGCGTCTGGAAACACGAGAATCCAAGATCTTCTCAACAACATACTCCAATTCTCCCTCCACCAGCACCGGAGCAGGAGGCTCAACCGAAGGAACAACGGGCACCTCATACCTCCGCAACAATGACCGATGGAACACATTATGAATAGCAAACGATGCTGGGAGATCCAAACGAAAAGATACAGGGTTAAGAATCTCCGAGATCCTATAAGGACCGAGGAACCGAGGCTTGAACTTAGGAGAAGAGACCTTCATAGGGACAAAACGAGAAGACAACCACACCAAATCCCCAACAAGAAGTCGGGGACCCACGCGGCGACGGCGATTAGCAAACTGCTGAGTCTTCTCCTGAGATAACTTCAAATTGTCCACCACCTGATTCCAAATCTGATGTAGCCTGTCCACCACCACGTCCACTCCAGGACAATCCGAAGACTCCACCTGACCAGAGGAAAAACGAGGATGAAACCCCGAATTACAAAAAAAAGGAGAGACCAACGTGGCAGAACTAGCCCGATTATTAAGAGCAAATTCGGCCAGTGGCAAAAAAGCAACCCAGTCATCTTGATCAGCAGAAACAAAACACCTCAAATAAGTTTCCAAGGTCTGATTAGTTCGCTCCGTCTGGCCATTCGTCTGAGGATGGAATGCAGACGAGAAAGACAAATCAATGCCCATCTTGGCACAAAACGTCCGCCAAAATCTAGACACAAACTGGGATCCCCTGTCAGAAACGATATTCTCCGGAATCCCATGCAAACGGACCACGTTCTGAAAAAATAAAGGGACCAACTCAGAGGAGGAGGGCAACTTAGGCAAGGGCACCAAATGAACCATCTTAGAAAAGCGGTCACACACAACCCAGATAACGTACATTTTCTGTGAAACCGGAAGATCAGAAATAAAATCCATGGAAATGTGCGTCCAAGGCCTCTTCGGGATGGGCAAGGACAACAACAACCCACTGGCCCGAGAACAGCAAGGCTTAGCTCGAGCACACACTTCACAAGACTGCACAAAGGTACGCACATCCCTAGACAAGGAAGGCCACCAAAAAGACCTGGCCACCAAGTCTCTAGTACCAAATATTCCAGGATGACCAGCCAACACAGAAGAATGGACCTCGGAGATGACTCTACTGGTCCAATCATCCGGAACAAACAGTCTTTCTGGTGGACAACGATCTGGTTTATCCACCTGAAACTCCTGCAATGCACGTCGCAAGTCTGGGGATACGGCGGACAATATTACCCCATCCCTAAGGATACCAGTAGGCCCAGAGTCTCCAGGAGAGTCAGGCACAAAACTCCTGGAAAGAGCATCTGCCTTCACATTCTTTGAACCTGGCAGGTATGAAACCACGAAATTGAAACGAGAAAAAAACAACGACCAACGAGCCTGTCTAGGATTCAAACGCCTGGCAGACTCAAGGTAAATGAGATTCTTGTGATCAGTCAAGACCACCACACGATGTTTAGCACCCTCAAGCCAATGACGCCACTCCTCAAATGCCCACTTCATGGCCAAAAGCTCCCGATTACCCACATCATAATTGCGCTCGGCGGGCGAGAATTTTCTAGAGAAGAATGCACATGGCTTCATCACCGAGCCATTAGAACTTCTCTGTGACAAAACCGCCCCCGCTCCAATCTCGGAAGCATCAACCTCAACCTGAAAAGGAAGTGAAACATCTGGTTGACACAACACAGGAGCAGAAGAAAACCGGCGCTTAAGTTCCTGAAAGGCCTCCACGGCCGCAGGAGACCAATCAGCAACATCAGCACCCTTTTTAGTCAAATCAGTCAATGGTTTGACAATACTGGAAAAATTAGCAATGAACCGACGATAAAAATTAGCAAACCCCAAGAACTTCTGAAGGCTCTTAACAGATGTAGGTTGTGTCCAGTCACAAATAGCCTGAACCTTGACGGGATCCATCTCAATAGTAGAAGGAGAAAAAATGTACCCCAAAAAAGAAATCTTCTGGACTCCGAAGAGACACTTTGAACCCTTCACAAACAGAGAATTGGCCCGCAGAACCTGAAACACCTTCCTGACCTGTAGAACATGAGACTCCCAGTCATCAGAAAACACCAAAATATCATCCAAATACACAATCATAAACTTATCCAGATATTCACGGAAAATATTGTGCATAAAGGACTGAAAGACTGACGGAGCATTGGAGAGTCCAAAAGGCATTACCAAATACTCAAAATGGCCCTCAGGCGTATTAAATGCGGTTTTCCACTCATCACCCTGTTTTATCCGCACCAGATTATACGCACTGCGAAGATCTATCTTAGTGAACCACCTAGCCCCCTTAATGCGAGCAAACAAATCAGTTAATAATGGCAATGGATACTGGTATTTGACCGTAATCTTATTCAGAAGGCGATAATCTATACAAGGCCTCGGGGAACCATCTTTTTTAGCCACGAAAAAGAAACCTGCTCCCAGAGGGGATGAAGATGGACGAATATGTCCCTTTTCCAAGGACTCCTTAATATAATTCCGCATAGCAGTATGCTCTGGCAGTGACAGATTAAATAAACGACCCTTAGGGAACTTACTGCCAGGAATCAATTCTATAGCACAGTCACACTCTCTATGAGGAGGGAGCGAATTGAGCTTAGGCTCCTCAAAAACATCCCTATAGTGGGACAAAAACGCAGGAATCTCAGAAGGAGTAGATGAAGCGATTGAAATCGGAGGTGCATAATCATGAACCCCCTGACATCCCCAGCTTAACACAGACATTGTTTTCCAGTCCAGGACAGGATTATGAGTTTGTAACCATGGCAGACCAAGCACTAGTACATCATGTAAATTATACAGTACAAGGAAGTGAATCACCTCCTGATGAACGGGAGTCATGCGCATGGTCACTTGTGTCCAATACTGCGGTTTATTCATAGCCAATGGTGTAGAGTCAATTCCCTTCAGAGGAATAGGAACTTCCAGAGGCTCCAGACTAAAACCGCAGCGTTTAGCAACTGACCAATCCATAAGACTCAGGGCAGCGCCCGAATCCACATAGGCATCGACGGAAATGGAAGACAGTGAAAAAATCAGAGTCACAGACAAAATGAACTTAGGCTGCAGAGTACCAATGGCAAAAGATTTATCAACCCTTTTTGTGCGTTTAGAGCATGCTGATATAACATGAGCTGAATCACCACAATAAAAACACAATCCATTTTTCCGCCTATAATTTTGCCGTTCACTTCTGGACTGAATTCTATCACATTGCATAGTCTCAGGTGCCTGTTCAGAAGACACCGCCAACTGGTGCACGGGTTTGCGCTCCCGTAAACGCCGATCAATCTGAATGGCCATAGCCATAGACTCATTCAGACCTGTAGGCGTAGGGAACCCCACCATAATATCCTTAATGGCCTCAGAAAGACCATTTCTGAAGTTTGCAGCCAGGGCGCACTCATTCCACTGAGTAAGCACCGACCATTTCCGAAATTTTTGACAATATATTTCCGCTTCATCATGCCCCTGAGAGAGGGCTAATAAAGCCTTTTCAGCCTGAATCTCTAGGTTAGGTTCCTCATAGAGCAATCCCAATGCCAGAAAAAACGCATCCACACTGAGCAATGCAGGATCCCCTGGTGCCAACGCAAATGCCCAATTCTGAGGGTCGCCCCGCAGGAAAGATATTACAATCTTGACCTGTTGAGCAGGGTCTCCAGAGGAGCGAGATTTTAAAGAAAGAAACAATTTACAATTGTTCCTGAAATTCAGGAAGGTAGATCTATCTCCAGAAAAGAACTCTGGAATAGGAATTCTAGGTTCAGACATGGGAGTGTGAACAACAAAATCCTGTATGTTTTGAACTTTTGCCGCGAGATTACTCAGGCTGGAAGCCAAACTCTGGACATCCATGTTAAACAGCTAAGATCAGAGCCATTCAAGGGTTAAGAGGAGGTAAGAAGCAGCTAGACAGCAATTAAGGGCTAGGCAGCAAAACTCTGAAGGGAAAAAAAATAAAAATTTTCCTTAAACAGTTCTTTTTCTCCTGCTTCAGCCCAAACAATTAACACTTTGTAGGCCGGCTATACTGTCATGAATCCCCAATGGCTAGGGATAGCACAGGACAAGCAAAGTACAAATAGATAACGGACGAGCTCTAGGGTGATGGAACCTGGGCTGACCGCTGCCCTACGCCTGACAAACGCAACTAGAGATAGCCAGGGAGCGTGCCTACGTTGGTTCTAGACGCCACGCACCAGCCTAAGAGCTAACTAGTACTGCAGAGAAAATAAAGACCTCACTTGCCTCCAGAGGAATGAACCCCAAAAGATATAGTTGCCCCCTCACATGTATTGACGGTGAAATGAGAGGAAGGCACACACATAGAGATGATATATATAGTTTTAGCAAATTGAGGCCCGCTGTAAACTAGAAAGCAGAACGATACAAAAGGGGACTGAGCGGTCAGCAAAAAACCCTAATCAAAAAAACCATCCTGAGATTACAAGAACCCATGTGCCAACTCATGGCACATGGGGAGAACCTCAGTCCACTAGAGCTACCAGCTAGCATAGAGACATAATAAGCAAGCTGGACAAAAAACCAAACAACTGAAAATCAGCACTTAGCTTATCCTGAAAGATCTGGGAGCAGGTAGGCAGGAACCAAACAGAGCACATCTGAATACATTGATAGCCGGCAAGGGAATGACAGAAAGGCCAGGTAAAATAGGAAACACCCAGCCTCTGATGGACAGGTGGAAACCAAAGGCCGCAACCCACCAAAGTCACCCAGTACCAGCAGTAACCACCAGAGGGAGCCCACAAACAGAATCCACAACACAGGAGTAACAAAAAGCACAAGGTGTGCGATACTCAGGGTCATGGCCAAGGTAAGGAAGGCTGAAAACGACCACATTTGTACAAGAAACATTAAGCTAAAACGTCAAGACTGGGCCAAGAAATATCTTAAGACTGACTTTTCAAAGGTTTTATGGACTGATGAAATGCGAGTGACTCTTGATGGACCAGATGGATGGGCCAGAGGCTGGATCAGTAAAGGGCAGAGACCTCCACTCCGACTCAGACAACAGCAAGGTGGAGGTGGGGACTGGTATGGGCTGGTATCATCAAAGATGAACTTGTGGAACCTTTTCAGGTTGAGGATGGAGTGACGCTCAACTCCCAGACCTACTGCCAGTTTCTGGAAGACAACTTCTTCAAGCAGTGGTACAGGAAGAAGTCGGTATCGTTCAAGAAAAACATGATTTTCATGCAGGACAATGCTCCATCACATGCCTCCAACTACTCCACAGTGTGGCTGGCCAGTAAAGGTCTCAAAGAAGAAAAAATAATGACATGGCCCCGTTGTTCACCTGATCTGAACCCCATAGAGAACCTGTGGTCCCTCATAAAATGTGAGATCTACAGGGAGGGAGAACAGTCCACCTCTCGGAGCAGTGTCTGGAGGCTGTGGTGGCTGCTGCACACAATGTTGGTCGTAAACAGATCAAGCAACTGACAGAATCTATGGATGGAGGCTGCCGAGTGTCATCATAAAGAAAGAGGGCTATATTGGTCACTCATTTTTGGGGGTTTGTTTTTGCATGTCAGAAATGTTTATTTCTAAATTTTGTGCAGTTATATTGGTTTACCTGGTGAAAATAAACAAGTGAGATGGGAATATATTTGGTTTTCATTAAGTTGCCTAATAATTCTGCACAGTAATAGTTACCTGCACAAACAGATATCCTCCTAAGGTAGCCAAATCTAAAAAAAAAAACACTCCAACTTCCAAAAATATTAAGCTTTGATATTTATGAGTCTTTTGGGTTGATTGAGAACATAGTTGTTGATCAATAATAAAAATAATCCTCTAATAATAATAATAATAATAATTTTATTTATATAGCGCCAACATATTCCGCAGCGCTTTACAACTTATAGAGGGGACTTATACAGGCAACAGACATTACAGCATAACAGAAATCACAGTTCAAAACAGATACCAGGAGGAATGAGGGCCCTGCTGCTCGCAAGCTTACAATCTATGAGGAAAAGGGGAGACACAAGAGGTGGATGGTAACAATTGCTTTAGTTATTTGGACCAGCCATAGTGTAAGGCTCGGGTGTTCATGTAAAGCTGCATGAACCAGTTAACTGCCTAAGTATGTAACAGTACAGACACAGAGGCTATTAACTGCATAAAGTGTATGAGAACATGATGGAGGAACGTGATTATGTTGTTGTTTTTTATTAATAGGCCACACAGGGATAATTAGGTTAATGCGTTGAGGCGGTAGGCCAATCTGAACAAATGAGTTTTTAGTGCACGCTTAAAACTGTGGGGATTGGGGATTAATTGTATTAACCTAGGTAGTGCATTCCAAAGAATCGGCGCCGCACGTGTAAAGTCTTGGAGTCGGGAGTGGGAGGTTCTGATTATTGAGGATGCTAACCTGAGGTCATTAGCAGAGCGGAGGGCACGGGTAGGTTGGTAGACTGAGACCAGAGAGGAGATGTAGGGTGGTGCTGAGCCATGGAGTGCTTTGTGGATGAGGGTAGTAGTTTTGTACTGGATTCTGGATTGGATGGGTAGCCAGTGTAATGACTGGCACAAGGTAGAGGCATCGGTGTAACGGTTGGCGAGGAATATGATCCTGGCAGCAGCATTCAGGACAGATTGGAGCGGGGAGAGTCTGGTAAAAGGTAGGCCAATTAGTAGAGAGTTACAATAGTCCAGACGAGAATGAATAAGTGAGACAGTAAGAGTTTTTGCAGAGTCGAAAGTAAGAAAAGGGCGAATTCTGGAAATGTTTTTGAGATGCAGATAAGAAGAGCGAGCCAGTGATCGGATGTGGGGGGTGAATGAAAGCTCGGAATCAAGGATGACTCCAAGGCAGCGGGCATGTTGCTTTGGAGTAATGGTGGAACCGCACACAGAGATGGCAATGTCGGGCAAAGGTAGGTTTGTAGAGGGAGAGAACACGAGGAGTTCAGTTTTTGACAGGTTCAGTTTCAGATAGAGGGAGGACATGATGTTAGAGACAGCGGTAAGACAATCACTGGTGTTTTCTAAAAAGGTCGGCGTGATAACAGGAGAAGAGGTATATAATTGGGTGTCGTCAGCATAGAGATGGTACTGGAAACCAAATCTACTGATTGTTTGTCCAATAGGGGCAGTATACAAAGAGAAGAGGAGGGGGCCTAGGACTGATCCTTGAGGAACCCCAACAGTAAGGGGAAGGTGAGAGGAGGAGGAACCAGCAAAACAAACAGTGAAGGATCGGCCAGAGAGATAGGAGGAGAACCAAGAGAGAACGGTGTCCTTGAGGCCGATGGAGCGGAGCATAGTGAGGAGGAGCTGATGATCCACAGTGTCGAATGCTGCGGAGAGATCCAAGAGAATTAGCATGGAATAGTGACCATTAGATTTAGCTGTTAGTAGGTCATTAGAGACTTTAGTGAGGGCAGTTTCAGTAGAGTGTAAAGAGCGGAAACCAGATTGAAGAGGGTCGAGAAGAGAATTATCTGAGAGATAGCGGGTAAGACGGGAGTGGACCAGGCGTTCCAGGAGTTTAGAGATGAAGGGAAGATTAGAGACAGGTCTATAATTAGCGGCACAATTTTGATCGAGGGAGGGCTTTTTAAGTAGTGGATGTATGATGGCATGCTTAAATGAGGAGGGAAAAATACCGGAAGTGAGGGAAAGGTTGAATATTTTTGTTAGGTGAGAGGTGACAGCCGGGGAAAGGGACTGGAGGAGATGCGACGGAATGGGGTCGCTGGTGCAAGTGGTCGGGCGAGAAGATGCAAGGAGCCTGCTTACTTCTTCTTCTGTAACTGGTTCAAAATACAACTTGCCCAATAATTCTGCATGCAGTGTATATAGCGCAGCCCACGTAGTATATTGCACAGGCCACGTAGTATATAGCACAGCCCACGTAGTATATAGCAGTATGGGCACCATATCCCTGTTAAAAAAAAGAATTAAAATAAAAAATAGTTATATACTCACCTTCCAGCAGCCCCTGGATCCAGGCCAGGTGTTTAGTGATGCTCCTCGCGATGCTCCGGTCCGAAGAATGCATTGCGGTCTCGCGAGACCGCTACATCATAATCTCGTGAGACCGCAGTGCATTCATTGCACCGGAGCATCACGAGGAGCGGGAAAGGCGCCAGAAGGTGAGAATATAATGATTTTTTATTTTTTTTATTATTTTTAACATTAGATCTTTTTACTATTGATGCTGCATAGGCTGCATCAATAGTAAAAAGTTGGTCACACAGGGTTAATAGCGTTAACGGACTGCGTTACACCGTGGCATAACGTGGTCTAACACAGCCATTATCCCTGTGTGAGCGCTGACTAGATGAAAGTAGGGAGGGGCCAGTTCGCAGCCGGACTGTGCCTGTCGCTGATTGGTCACGACCAATCAGCGACGCGGGATTTCCGTTACAGACAGACAGACAAAAAGACGGAAGTACCCCTTAGACAATTATATAGATAGATTTATATAGCACCATTAATTCCATGGTGCTGTACATGAGAAGGGGTTACATACAATGATATAGATATAACTTACAGTAAACACATTTACGATGACAGACTGGTACAGAGGGGAGAGGACCCTGTCCTTGTGGATTTACATTCTACGAGATAATGGGGAAGAGACAGGATGTCAGGGGTGCAGCAGCTCTGGTGGTGGTGAGGCGGCAGAATGGTTATTTCAGGTTGTAAGCTTTCCTGAAGAGATTTTCAGGTTCCATCTGAAGGATTCAAGGGTGGTGGATAATGGGACGTGTTGAGGCGTGGAATTCCAGAGGATATGGGATATTTTGGAAATCTTGGAGGCGGTTGTGTGAGGAATGAATAAGTGTGGAGGAGAGTAGGAGGTCTTTGGGGATTGAAGATTACTAGTGATGGGTGAGCACTAAAATGCTCGGGTGCTCGTTGCTCGGGTTGAGCAGATTGGAATACTCGGGTACTCGACCCGAGCAACGAGCCCAATGTAAGTCTAGGGGAAACCTGAGTCTTTTTACCGCGATCCCCCCTGGGAGTCCTTTTAAGGTCTAAAAATGTCAAAAAATAATGGAAACACTGCTCAAATGACACAGGAACATCATGGGGATCGCCCCTGGAAGCTTTCCTGACTCCAAGGTCCCAGCTGTAAGCAATGTTGTCTGAGTTTCACGCCATTTTTACAGGTGCACCAAAAAACATATAAAAATGTAACCAAAATGCATTTTGCTGGGAAATATGTTAAGGTACATCATTTCCAGCGTAACGACTTGTATATAAGGCAAAATAATTTACAGCAGACCAAAATGTTCCTCCACCACTTTGGCTACGTTCACACACAGCATTTTGATGCGTTTTTCAACTTTTACATTGCTTTCAACTACTGCAAATACATTCACTGGGAAATGTCATTGTAACATGTAACAACCCTAGCTGGCCATGTGGTGTGTGACACATAAGGAGACCCATCTGGTTTGATTTATGAAGGAAGGACTCTCTAAGTCACAAAGCCTATTTTTAGAGAGGCATCAGGCGGCATTAATATTCTTAAAGGGCCATTATTAAACAGTGGGTCTCCTATGCTGTTATTGCCTATGCAGTGAGTGGCTGGGCTGCCAAGAATTACAACGCACCACAATACCCCTTTCACGAGAGGTACAGGAGGGCCTTCTAATAAAAAGTTTCATTGAATGCAAGGCCTGTCCTGCTATCAAGTCATATACACCCAATAAGCCTTATTAAATTTAGTGGCCGGGGCATACTTCAAGCCCTTTTGTAACAGTAGGGTTTCATTATCCTTTAGTGTATATTTACTTAGGTTATAGATCTTTTGTGTATCGTCATTTATTTTTTCACGTTGTACTTTCTTTTTTTGGGAGAGTTTCCCCACCATACAGCCTCTGTAGCGTTTTTTCTTTGTCAGTTTTTTGGGGGGCTTGATGTTGTTGTAATCTGGTTTTTATTTTAGTTTGCATCAGTCTGCTGGTGTGCGGTTCCGGAGAATTATTGATGGGTGATTCTATTGTGGGATCCAGAACATCAAAGCGACTCTGCGTCACTAATGGAGTTTCAGTCAAGGCTATAGTTTGGGGGTCTCGGTGGGCTCTGTATGTGAAGCACTCATAGAAGCAGAGTCTCCTTGAGGATTAATTAAAGCCGGTGCCTCATTCATTTCTGGAGTAGGATGCACAGAAAACTCTTCTTCTGATGAATTGGCAGATAGAAGACTGCCATCTACTTGATCAATTGTTTCAAGTTCATTATAATAGGATCTAGATTCGAAAGAGGGGATAGCCTCACGGCCAAATTTCTTTTTCTTTTTTTCTATAATTTCTTTCTCTTTATTATTAACACGATTTTTTATGCTATTTGATAAGCTCCTTATCTCCGGGTGGTCTTTATATGGATCAATTTCTTTAAATAATCTGGAGATTTCGCATTTACTCACCATTAGTTGGTCTTTCCGTTTACAAATAATAAAGGAAACTGCCTGTTTGGAAAAAGTCTTAAGTAGAGAGTCCCATTCCCTTAGAGTTCTGTCGTCACCTATGTCCCCTGACAGGTGTTTTTGAATTTGTAAGCCCTTCGGGATACTATCAAAGGCTAAATATCTTTCAAGGGTAACAACTTCCCATAGGTCCCGTGTTTCTTTAAGAAGTAATTGTTCCAATTGTCTCAATGACTCTTTAATGTTATGTATATTTTTGTCGTTAATAATACTGCCCTAAATTAAAGAATGATTGAATATATTGGATACGTTCTTTTCTATCCTCCCAGAGGATACTCATTGTGATAGTAGGTAAATAGTGGTTAGTTGGTAAGCAATGCACAAGCTGCCAGCTACTGGTGTGGTTGAGGGAAAGAAGGTTTATAGAAGAAATGGAGCGGCGCTAGTGAACAAGCATAAAAAGCAGCAAGTAATCCCTTACCACATAGGGGGAAAAAATCATCTTGTTTGGTTTATGAAGGAAGGACTCTTAGGGTATGTGTCCACATTCAGGATTGCCTCAGGATTTGGTCAGGATTTTATGCAGGTAAAATCCTGACCAAATCTGCACCTGAGGTCACTGGCAGGTCACCTGCGTTGTCCTTGAGTTTTTTCTGCAATGTAAGGACATGCTGCGTTCTTAAAAGACGCATGTGAGTTTTCTCGGGTCCGCCGCATGCGTCTTTTACTGCATAGTGGAGACAGGATTTCATGAAATCCCCTCCACTATGCTGTAACATCTGGACGCTGCATTTTTCATGCATGCTGCTCAACACTGCGTAAAAAACGCAGCGTTTCCTGAACGTGGACACATACCCTAAGGCTGCGTGTCCACGATCAGGATGGCCGGCGGTATCGCCGGAGCAGTGAAGCCGCTCGGCGCTAAGCCCCGCCCCCTTTCTGGGACGCGATGATGCCGGATGTGTACTGTACACATCCGGGATCATCGCACCCCTCGCCATAGGGTCCTGTGATATTACTTGCGGCGACGCAGCGTCGCCACAGGTAGCACGGACATGCTGTGATCTGAAAAGACGCGCAGCATGTCCGGAGTCGCAGGCCCGCTGCGTGCGGGTTTCCACGCATAGTGGACACGGGATTTCAAAAAATCCCCTCCACTATGCTGGAACATCTGGACGCTGCGTGTTTGACGCTGCACGTCAAACACGCAGCGTCTACTGACCGTGGACACATACCCTTAAAGTCACAAAGCCTATTTTTAGAGGGGCATCAGGCGGCATTAATATTCTTAAAGGGCCATTATTAAACAGTGGGTCTCCTATGCTGTTATTGCCTATGCAGTGAGTGGCTGGGCTGCCAAGAATTACAACGCACCACAATACCCCTTTCACGAGAGGCACAGGAGGGCTTCCTTAAAAAATGTTGCACTGAATGCAAGGCCTGCCCTGCTACCCAGTCATATGCACCCCAATAAGCCTTTGAACCCAAGTACTGGATGACCACAGGAAAACCCACTTCACAGTCTTCAGTTGGTCCTGCCATACTGTTTCTTATGCATTGAATGCAAGGGCCGCCTTGACCCAAATTTGAACGCACCCCAATCCCCCCTTGGAAGAAACATGGAGGGGGGCCGCCTAAAAAAAACCTGTCACATTCCAAAGGAGCGGGTCTCCTAGACTCGTAATGCCCATACACTAAGTGTATGGGCTGACAAACATTTCCCCATGGGGGGTAAAAAATTTATTTTTTTAAAATGCAGTACAAAATAGTGTAGACTGTTTAGAGCTAGGGTAACCCACATCAAAAATGGACCATGGAAGCCTCAAAAGCACACTTGTAGCCCACCGATAGATGAGGCATGTCACTGAACTACCACACTGTAATATATACACAGTATATATATATATATATATATATATATATATATGTGTGTATATATATATATATATATATATATATATATATATATATTTATTTATTTTTTTATTTTTATTTTTACCAAGATAGTGTATAGACCTAGGGTATTAGACAGACCAAAAATTGGAATGTATGCATGAAAAACAACTATTTTTAGACCACATATAGAACGGGTGTCGGACGTAGATAACAGACTTTCAATATGTGGCCTGTATTTTTTGAAATTTTCAAACCACAAAATACTGTATACACCAAGGGTATCAGACCAAAAACTAGAATGTATGGCTGAAAAGCCAAGATTTGAAGACAACAGATAGACCAGATATGTGACGGAGATACCATACTGTTTCAATATGTGGGATGTATTTTTTAATATTTTAAAAATCACAAAATACTGTATACACCAAGGGTAGCAGACCACAAAGTGGAATGTGTGCTGAAAAGCCAAGATTTGCAGACCACAGATAGACCAGACGTGTGACTGAGATAAGGCTACTTTCACACTAGCGTTAACTGCAATCCGCCACAATGCGTCGTTTTGCCGAAAAAAAGCATCCTGCAAAAGTGCTTGCAGGGTGCGTTTTTTCCCCATAGACTAACATTAAGCGACGTATTGCGACGGATTGACACACGTCGCAACCGTCGTGCGACAGTTGCGCCGTGTTGTGGCGGACCGTCGGGACCAAAAAACGCTACATGTAACGTTTTTTGCTCACGACGGTCCGCTTTTTCCGACCGCGCATGCGCGGCCAGAACTCCGCCCCCACCTCCCCGCACTTCCCCGCACCTCACAATGGGGCAGCGGATGCTCTGGAAAAATGCATCCGCTGCCCACGTTGTGCGGCAGAGACAACGCTAGCGTCGGGAACCTCGCCCGAGCCCGACGCTAGTGTGAAAGTAGCCTAACAGACTGTTTCAATATGTGGCCTGTATTTTTCACAATTTTAAAAACAACAAAATGCTGTATCCACCAAAGGTAGCAGCCTAGCAGACCAAAAAATGCAATGTATGCCTGCAAAGCAAGGATTTAGACACCACAGATACACCGTGCATCTGATGGAGATAACAGAGTGATGAAAATGTGGCCTTGATTTTTTTGGTACCACAAAAATTGTGTCAATAAATAGGCTATGACACTAAAATAAAACGTTTGGAGTACTAAAATTGTACAAACATTTCCCCATGGGGGGTACATTTTTAAAAAATATTTTATGGGCATCATAGACACCCTTGAAAAAAATTGGACTGGCTGTAGCAGCACAGAACCCGTTAACCCTGGTGATCTAGTGGCGGAGAATGAGGCGACATAATGAATGATCAATCATACTGAAATGAAACAAATGAAGGATATGAATCCACCTATGAAAGAAAATAACAAAAGGGAGAGGCGAACACAGGTTCATAGTAATGAAGCCGGAATGTGTCCAACGAGATATGTTTGTCCCTAGCAACAGCTCAGAGACAGGGATATAAATAAAAAAATAATATAATAGTATTTCAATTTTTTTTATATTGGAGTGGTATACACTAGGTCATAAGAGGATGGTCTAGAGATAGGAAAAATGGAAAATATAAGAATAAATGGGAAGAATATACGTGCATCTCATTTTTAAGACATTTTCCCCGGGGGTAGTAACATTTGTTTTGGTTTCAAATTAGTTACTGGCATCATAAAAACACCCTTGCCAAAAAATTTAATGTCTTTAGCAGTATACAACATGTTCACCATGGTGATCTAGTGGCGGAGAATGATGACACAATGAGGAAGGTCTCATTAAAAACTAGGCCCAATATAAAGGAGCTGGTCTCCTAGACTTGTAATGCCCATACACGAAGTGCATGGGCTAACAAACATTTCCCCATGGGGGGTACATTTAAAAAAAATATTTTATGGACATCATAGACACCCTTGCACAAAAATTGAATGGCTGTAGCAGCATACAACACATTCACCATGGTAATCTAGTGGCAGAGAATGAGGAGACATAATGATAAATCATACTGAAATCAAACAAATAAATAAAGGATGTGAATCCACCTATGAAAGAAAATAACAAAAGGGAGGGGCGGACACAGGTTCATAGATCTGAAGCCAGAATGTGTCCAACGAGATATGTTGGTCCCTAGCAACAGATCAGAGACAAGGATATAAATAAAAATGTAATATAATAGTATTTCAATATTTTTATATTGGATAGTTACAGTATACAGTAGGTAATAAGAGGATGGTCCAGAGATAGGAAAACTGGAAAATACAAGAATAAATGGGAAGAATATACATACATCTCATTTTTATGACATTTCCCCCTGGGGGAGTAACATTTGTTTTGGTTTCAAATTATTAACAGGCATCATAAAAACACCCTTGCCCAAAAATTTAGTGACTTTTGCATCACGGAATACATTCACCCTGGTGTTCTAGTGGTTGTGGATGATGAGGATAAGGAGGAGGATAACACCAAACAGACCAAATCAGGAAGCGTATACCCATGTGTGGTTGTTAAGACATGCATGAGAATACACCTCCCCAAAAAAGAGAATGTATTAGAGGTTATATTTCGCTGTTTTTACTTGGTGGTGTACAGAAGTCTTGCCCAATCCAGCCCTTGTTCATTTTTATAAGAGTCAGCCTGTCAGCATTTTCAGTTGACATGCGGATGCTGTTATCTGTTATAATTCCACCAGCGGCACTAAAAACCCACTCTGACAGAACACTAGCAGCAGGGTAAGCCAGGACCTCCAAGGTGTAGAGAGCCAGTTCATGCCATGGGTCCAGCTTGGATACCAAATAATTAAAAGGGACAGGGGAATCACGGAGGACGTTTGTACGATCTACAAGTTACTCCCTCAGCATCTTTCCAAACATTGCATTTCTTGTGACAGCACCCCTTGCATCTGTGCTGCCACGATGGGACGGTCTGAGAAAACTGTCCCAGAACTTTGCTATTGTTCCCCTGCCTGAGCTGAATTGTACTTCTGTCTCTGTCACTTGGACTCCTTGGTTGTACAACAAACTCTGAAGTCTGCTGCCAGCATTCTCACATGGGAATTTTTAAAGTAATTCCGCTTCAAGGGCTCTCTGGTAATGCAACATTTTAATACATCTGTCTGCCTCTGGAAAAAGAGATTGAAAGTTCTCCTTGTAGCGTGGCTCTAGAAGTGTCACCAACCAGTAATGAGTGTCCCCGAAAATTTTATTAATGCGAGGGTCACGGGAAACGCCGCGCAACATAAAGTCAGCCATGCGTGCCAGACTGCTAACAGGCAAGACTAACGTGTCCTCACCAACAAGACGACTGACCATGCTGTCCTCCTCCTCCCTGTCCTCAGGTCATCCCCGCTGAACAGACGGTATGACAGCTGTGCTTTTAGTTCCATCTATAGTGCATGAAAGTAGCTCCTGTTCTTCCTCCTCATTGTCTACCAATCCTCATTGGGACCACAAGAGGCTGGGCTGAGTGTAATCACCCTGTATGGTTCCTTGCTCCATGTCCTCATGCTCTGCGGGCAATGCATCCTCTTTAATTGTGAGCAGAGAGGTTTTCAGAATGCAGAGAAGTGGGATGGTGACGCTAATTATGGCGTCATCGCCGCTCACTATCTTGGTGCAGTCCTCAAAGTTTTGGAGGATGGTACATATGTCTGACATCCATGTCCACTCCTGAGGTCTTATGTGTGGAGTCTGAACTGAATATCGATGGCCTTGTTGATGCTGGTAGTCAACAACTTCCCTCTTCTGCTCACAAATCCTTTCCAACATATGCAGTGTAGAGTTCCAACATGTGGGGACGCACCAGTCGGTGAGCTGGAAGCTGCAAACACTGCTGAATCACGGCAAGGGCGGCTGAAGCTGTAGCTGACTTTCTAAAATGGGCAGATGCTGTACTTTCACTAGCAGATCTGGCAGCTCCGGGTAGCTTTTAAGAAAATGTTGAACCACAAGGTTAAGCACAGGGGCCAGGCAAGGTACGTGTGTGAGCTCACCTTGCCTCAGAGGTTCCGGCCATTGTCACACACGACCACGCCTGGCTGTAGGTTCAGCGGTGTCATCCAAATTTCTGACTGATCTTTCAGCACTGTCCACAACTCTTCAGCATTGTGCAGTTTGTCACATAAGCAGATTAGCTTCAGTACAGCCTGTTGCCGCTTGGCTGAGGCAGTACTGCAGTGCTTCCAGCTCCTGACTGATGTGTTCATTTCAGAGATGGAGGCTGAAGAGGAGGAGGAGGTGGTGCAGGAGCTGTAGACTGGGGGCAACCCTGATTGATGTAGGGCCCGCAATCCTCAGCGTGGGGAGGATGTGTTCCATCCCAAGGTCTGACTGGGTCCCGGCTTCCACTATTTTAACCCAGAATGCCGTCAGTGAGATGTACCGTCCCTGCCCACACGCACCTGTCTATGTGTCAGTCGTTAGCTGGACTTTCCCAGTAACAGCATTGTTGAAGGCATGGGTAATGTTGTGGGACACATGCTGGTGTAATTCCGGTACGGAGGAATAGTGACGACTGGGGACCGAGTACCTTGGGACCGCCACCGCCATCAGGTTGCGGAAAGCTTCCGTCTCAACAAGCCTAAAAAGCAACATTTCAAGTGCAAGCAGACGATAAATGTTCGAATTTAGTACTGTGGCCTGTGGGGCGTTGGCTGGGTATTTCCGCTTGCATTCCAATGACTGGGGTATAGACAACTGAAGGCTTAGCTGGGACAAGGACGTGGATGGGATTGGTGATGGTGCTGCTTGACTGTGGGCAACAACAGGTGCAGGGCCAGAGGCATCTTCATATGCACAGTGGACTGGGGATTGGCTTCTATGCAAAACAGTGGAAGCAGTGGTGTCACCTGCAGACAGTGTTCCTGGAGCCTGAGATTCGGCCCGCAAAGTCGGGTGCTTTGCTGCCATGTGCCTGATCATGCTGGTGGTGGTCAGCCTGGTAGTTGCTACCCCGCTGATGTAAGCACGGCAGGTGCTGCAAATGGCCTGTTTGGGGTTATCAGCAGAGTCTTTAAAAAATAACCAGACTTAGGAAGATCTAACAGCTGGAATGGCAACTTCCCTCATGTTGGTGTTGCGGGGAACGAATGCACGCCTTCTGTCTGTGGCCACCATACTGCTTCTTCCTACCTGTTGGGGTGATATGCCTCCTTGCCCATGTGTGCTGATGTCCTCACTCTGCATGTCCTCCTGTCAGGTTGGGTCAGTCACTATGTCATCCACCACCTTGTCTTCCACATCTGCACCAATGCTCCTCCTGACTTTCTGGCAATTGTCTCATCGTCCACCTCTTCTGACACTTTCCCACATTCACCTTCTTGTGACCGGGCTGTTCAAATCTTTGGGCATCGCTACATGTGATCTCATCTAACCCCACTTCAAGTTGACCGGCCGAGAGTCCGGAATCTTTAAAGGAAAGGGAAAACTGAACAGCTCTTGGGAGTGTCCAAGTGTGGGATCAGTTGTCTCAGGGCACTTGGCATGGTGGGAGGAAGGAGGATCAGGGTGAGTAATATCTGGTCCACACTCACAGCTACTCAGACTTGACCGTGTGGAGACATGGTGGTGGCTAAGTGACTGGAAGCATTATCCGCTATCCAACCAACAACCGTTTCACATTGTTTTGGCTTCAATAGTGGTGTGCTGCGGTCCACTAGAAACTGGGACAGGAAGGTCAAGTGCAAAGATGTGGGTCTTTGTTGTGGCCCACTTTCAGCTTGGCCATGGCCTCATCCTCTGCATGCACCATCAGCATCACGTCCACTTCCCTGTCCCTTGCCTTGCCCATTTTAAATGGACTACTGAAATATTTGAAAAGCTCAATACAAATGGATTTATTTAGAGAAAAATTATGTGATCAGTATGCCTGCAAAGCGAAGATTTGGATACCACAGATACACCAGGCGTTTGACGGAGATAACAGACTGTATACATTTTTTTACATTAAAAAAAAAAAAAATTAAAAAAATAAATACTGAGTAGACCAAGGCTAGGAGACAGAACAATGCAACGTATGCCTGCGAAGCAAAGATTTTTCCACCACAGATACACCAGGCGTCTGACGGAGATAACATACTGTATACATTTTTTTGTATGTTTTTGGTTATTTTGGACAACAATAAATACTGAGTAGAACAATGCTAGCAGACAGAACTATGCAATGTATGCCTGCGAAGCCAAGATTTTTCAACCATAGATACACCAGGCGTCTGACGAGATAACAGACTGTATAAAAACTTTTTAAATGTTTTTTGGTAATTTTTGAAAACAATAAATACTGAGTAGAACAAGGCTAGCAGACAGAACTATGCACCGTATGCCTGCGAAGCCAAAATTTTTCCACCACAGATACACTAGGCATCTGATGGAGATAACAGACAGTTAAAATGTTTGTTTTTTAAAAATATTTTTTAAACAACAAATACTGAGTAGAACAAGGCAAGCAGACAAAACTGTGCAACGCATGCCTGCGAAGCCAAGATTTTTCCACCACAGATACACCAGGTGTCTGACGGAGATATCAGACTGTATACATTTTTTGTATGTTTTTGGTAATTTTGGAAAACAATAAATACTGAGTAGAACAAGGCAAGCAGATAGAACTATGCAACATGCCTGCGAAGCAAAGATTTTTACACCACAGATACACCAGGCGTCAGCCTGAGATTACTGACTGATCAGAATGTGGCCTTGATTTTTTTGGGCACACCAAAATTGTGTCAACAAGTTGGCTATGACACAAAAAAAAAATGGAGTACTAAAATTGTAAGATATTTAGCGCAATGATATGCGATGCGTGTGGCGTACAACTCACAGTGATAAATATAAGAACTGTAGCTAAATATTTTTGGGCCAGCTACAGATTTTTGGGGCAGCAAAATGGTGTCCAAAAATGTTGTAAGACACTACAAAATATTAGATAGTACTCACTCACATCTGATGCCTGGGACAAAAAAAAATTTAATTCTTAGATTTGCACGCTCTACTATTGCAATGACCTGGCTGTAGTCTGCAGTGTTAACAAGCAAATATTTGTAGAAAAAATGGGGCTATGGATTGCTTTAGAATAAAATGAGTAGGCATAAGCTGCAAAATAAAAAAAATTGCCACAGATAACTGCAGCTAGGTAGATATTAAATAAGCAGCAGCAGACAGTGATGGAGCTTTTTGTGGTATGCTGTGAGATCTATATACTCACATACAGTGCCTGCAGGTCTTGCACTTATGTGGATAGGTGCACATAGACTCCCCTGTCTACCTAGCGCTGCCGCCGCAAACGATTCTGACCCTATCTCAGCAGCAGCTCTCCCTACACTAGCTAAGTCCGGAGCAGAATGCGGTGAGCAGGGCAGCGCCAGGTCTCTTATAGAGCATGGCAGACAATCCCTGCATGGTCTTTGGCGCTCTAAAAAGCGCTAAAATTGCAGAGCGGAGACCCGAGCTCCTGCCGAATAATCCTGAAAATACTCGGTGCTCGTCGAGTACACCGAGCATAGTGATACTCAGGCGAGCTCCGAGTAGTAGCAAGCACGTTTGCTCATCACTAAAGATTACATAAGGGAAGATATTGGGAGATTAGTTCAGAGATATAGAGAGGGGACAGGTTGTGGATGGCTTTGTAGATCAGTGTTAGTAGTTTGAACTGGATTCGTTGGGGGATTGGGAGCCAGTGGAGGGATTTGCACAGGGGAGAAACGGGAGTAGTGAGGAGAGAGGTGGATTAGCCGGGCAGCAGAGTTGAGGACAGACTGGAGTGGTTTGTCAACCAAATTAAATCTATTGAGACCCTAGACCAGTGGTTCCCAACCTGTAGCTTGAGAGCTACATGTGGCGCGCGGTCCCATGAACTGTGGCTCACAGCTGTCTGCCATCTTGGTGCATTAGCTACAGATTTAGTAAACTGGTATGAAGAGCACATCTCAAAATGGTAAACTTTGTGAGTAGCCCTGCAGAGAAGAACAGATTTGGGTATAATTCTACTGGTTTGGGGGGTTTAGAGATATTTTAAGTATGGTACGCTGGAGACAGGATCATACTACTGGTCAGAGCAGCTGCTTGAATCTGGATGTGACTGTGTTGGGAGTGCGTGATGGGAGAATGCTGAGTGTGGTGGGAACTCCTGGACCTTGTTATACTGCTTTGGGGTGATTTGCATGGAAAAGCTTTGGTTATCATTATACCGGTAATGAGGCCTTTGGTTTCCACTACAGTGAGGGGGGACAGGAGCTGGATGTGGCTCGCTACTCTCTTGCAGAGCTGAATGTGGCTCTCAAGGTCAGAAAGGTTGGGAACCACTGCCCTAGACCAACACAAAAACCAAAACAACAAGGATCCCTAAAATATAACTTTTAATAAATAAAGTTAAAAAAATATTCCAAAAATTGGAGACAAAGCAGCAAATATACATACAGTACAGACCAAAAGTTTGGACACACCTTCTCATTTAAAGATTTTTCTGTATTTTCATGACTATGAAAACTGTACATTTACACTGAAGGCATCAAAACTATGAATTAACACATGTGGAATTATATACTTAACAAAAAAGTGTGAATCAGCTGAAATTATGTCTTATATTCTAGGTTCTTCAAAGTAACCACCTTTTCCTTTGATGACTGCTTTGCACACTCTTGGCATTCTCTTGATGAACTTCAAGAGGCAGTCACCAGGAATGGTCTTCCAACAATCTTGAAGGAGTTCCCAGAGATACTTAGCACTTGTTGGCCCTTTTGCCTTCACTCTGCGGTCCAGCTCACCCCAAACCATCTCAATTGTGTTCCGGTCTGGTGACTGTGGAGGCCAGGTCATCTGGCGTAGCACCCCATCACTCTCCTTCTTGGTCAAATAGCCCTTACACAGCCTGGAGGTGTGTTTGGGGTCATTGTCCTGTTGAAAAATAAATGATGGTCCAACTAAATGCAAACCGGATGGAATAGCATGTCGCTGCAAGATGCTGTGGTAGCCATGCTGGTTCAGTATGCCTTCAATTTTGAATAAATCCCCAACAGTGTCCCCAGCAAAGCACCCCCACACCATCACACCTCCTCCTCCATGCTTCAGAGTGGGAACCAGGCATGTAGAGTCCATCCGTTCACCTTTTCTGCGTCGCACAAAGACACGTTGGTTGGAACCAAAGATCTCAAATTTGGACTCATCAGACCAAAGCACAGATTTCCAATGGTCTAATGTCCATTCCTTGTGTTCTTTAGCCCAAACAAGTCTCTTCTGCTTGTTGCCTGTCCTTAGCAGTGGTTTCCTAGCAGCTATTTTACCATGAAGGCCTGCTGCAGAAAGTCTCTTCTTAACAGTTGTTGTAGAGATGTGTCTGCTGCTAGAACTCTGTGTGGCATTGACCTGGTCTCTAATCTGAGCTGCTGTTAACCTGCGATTTCTGAGGCTGGTGACTCAGATAAACTTATCCTCAGAAGCAGAGGTGACTCTTGGTCTTCCTTTCCTGGGGCGGTCCTCATGTGAGCCAGTTTCTTTGTAGCTGCGCTTGATGGTTTTTGCCACTGCACTTGGGGACCCTTTCAAAGCTTGCCCAATTTTTCGGACTGACTGACCTTTATTTATTAAAGTAATGATGGCCACTCCTTTTTCTTTACTTAGCAGCTTTTTTCTTGCCATAATACAAATTCTAACAGTCTATTCAGTAGGACTATCAGCTGTGCATCCACCAGACTTCTGCACAACACAACTGATGGTCCCAACGCCATTTATAAGGCAAGAAATCCCACTTATTAAACCTGACAGGGCACACCTGTGAAGTGAAAACCATTCCCGGTGACTACCTCTTGAAGTTCATCAAGAGAATGCCAAGAGTGTGCAAAGCAGTCATCAAAGCAAAAGGTGGCAACTTTGAAGAATCTAGAATATAAGACATATTTTCAGTTGTTAAGTATATAACTTTTTTGTTAAGTATATAATTCCACATGTGTTAATTCATAGTTTTGATGCCTTCAGTGTGAATGTACAATTTTCATGGTCATGAAAATACAGAAAAAAATCTTTAAATGAGAAGGTGTGTCCAAACTTTTGGTCTATACTGTATATTCAAGTATTGTTGCAACAGCAGGTATCATAATAGCAGGGTCATTAATGTATTATTTTTAATTATAACTCTTTACAGATGCAAAAATACCTATTAATAAAAGAAAAATCCTGCTCCCATAACAGAATCAAAATGTATCCGTGCTTTTGAGACACAAATTTGAGTTAATGAAAACTATGACATATCCTACCAAAAAAGACAAACCTTCACACCAGGATAAATAAACTCATGGGTTGTATCCACAAGCAGAGATGCAAATAACAGAATGAACATTTTATTTCTAGAACACCACTGCTCATTTTTGTGACTGTTGGGACACCAATTAAAATAGTTGCTACATTTACCCTGTATTTGGGGCTGTATTTGGGGCTGTAAAGCACCTAGCTGGACATGATCTCGCCATGCAAACTCAGTTGTAATGCTAAATCTAATCTGAAGATATTTTTCACTCTGATAAGACAACCTGCATAAGAAACTTGAAAGTGTTGATCCACTAATTATTTGCTGCAACTGTGTGTAAATCTTGCTTTGCTAACGTATTTTTATACACGTTTTGCTCATTGTATCGATTTTAAGTATAAATCATAATATATATTTGTTATTGCAGGTGAAAAATGTATAGGAGGCTCCCATGGATATCTCCCTTTATTTCCCCATTTTAAAGTAGACGATAGCCCATCATGGATTGTCAAAAAAAGCTCAGAACTGACACTGGCAAAAAAATTTGCATGTTCTGAGTGTGGGAAACATTTTAAAAAGAAATCTAATCTTTCAATACATAAGAGAATTCACATAGATGAAAGGCCATTTTCATGTTCCGAATGTAGAAAATCATTTACTAGAAAATCAGCTCTAGAGGAACATCAGAAAATTCATATAGGAGAGAAGCCATTTTTATGCTCTGAATGTGGCAAATCTTTTACTAGGAAATCACATCTTGTTGGACATCATAGAATTCACACAGGGGAGAAGCCATTTTCGTGTTTGGAATGTGGAAAATGCTTTATACGTAAAGATTGTCTTGAGAGACATCAGAGAATTCACACGGGAGAGAAACCATATTCATGCTCCGAGTGTGGGAAATGTTTTACCAATAAATCAAATCTTGTTGAACATCATAGAAGTCACACAGGGGAGAAGCCGTTTTCATGTTTGGAATGTGGGAAATGCTTTATGCGCAAAAATTCTCTTGTGGAACATCTAAGAATTCATACAGATGAGAAACCATTTTCTTGTCCTGATGAGAATAGTTTTATTCAGAAATCATACCTTGTTACCCCTTACAGAATTCATGCAGAAAAGCCATTTTCATGTTCAGAATGTGGAAAATGTTTTAGAAAGAAATATAGTCTTTCCATACATGAGAGAATTCACATAGATGACCGGCCATTTTCATGTTCAGAATGTGGGAAATCTTTTACTCGGAAATCACATCTTCTTAGCCATCAGAGAACTCATACAGAAGATAAACCATTTTCATGCATGGAGTGTGGGAAATGGTTTAAGTTGAAGCATCACCTTGAGAGACATCAAGGAATTCACACTGGGGAAAAGCCGTTTTCATGTTCTCAATGTGGGAAATGTTTTACCCAGAAATCAGATCTTGTTAAACATCAGAGAATTCACACAGGAGAAAAAACATTTCACACAAAAAATACAACATTTTCATGTCCTGATTGTGGGAATTGTTTTAGTCAGAAATCAGGTCTCATGCAACATCTAAGAAGTCACACAGGTGAGAAACCATTTTCATGTTCAGAATGTGGAAAATGTTTTACTAGAAAATCACATCTTGTTGAACATCAGATAACTCATACAGCAGAAAAATCATGTTCATGCCTGGAATGTGGGAAGTGGTATAAGCTTAAACATCATATTGAGAAACCTCAAGAAAATCACACAGGAGAAAAGCCATATTCATGTTCAGAATGTGGGAAGTGTTTTATCCGAAAATCACGTCTTGTTCGACATCAGAGGATTCACACAGGAGAGAAACCATTTTCTTGTTCAGAATGTGGGAAATGTTTTAGCCAGAAATCAAGTCTTATACAACATTTAAGAATTCACACAGGGGAGAAGCCATTTTCATGTTCAGAATGTGGGAAATATTTTAGACAGAAATTAGGTCTCATGCAACATTTAAGAATTCACACAGGGGAGAAGCCATTTTCATGTTCAGAATGTGGGAAATGTTTTATCCAAAAATCAGGACTTGTTCAACATCAGCAATCTCACACAACAAATATGCCATTTTAATATTGAAATTGTAGGATATTGCCAGATGATGTCTTCTCTGATATGTTGCATGAAGGTGTGTTATCAAGTTTTAAAGTTATCCCCAATCTACTGCAAAGCAGATAACATCCTGATTTCTGGGGGTCTGAGCAATGGACACCCCACCAATCCCAGGATCTGAGGCTCTGAATAACAACTCCATTTGTATTATGGAGAAAAATGTGAAGAAAGTCATCTCACCACTTTGTAGGAATACAGATAAGAAGTCCCGCGTGGATAGCCCAGGACAAGGCAAGTCTTCAATGGGCAGAAGGAGATGGTAATCCAGTGGGACAAATGTAGTAAAATCTAAGAAAAAAAATTATTGTCAAAAGATAAATAAAATACAAGAGTGGAATCACCAACTGCACACTGACCAATGTGTTTCAGCTAGGAATCCTTAATCATGGTTGTGACGCATTGGTCAGTGTGCCGCTGGTGATTCCACCCGTGTATTTTATTTATTTTTTGACGCAGTTTTTTTCCTGAATTTTACTACATTTGTTCTGCTGGATTACCATCTCCTTTTTCCCATTTGTTATTATGAGTGTGCCAAAGACCAGCCTACTGCAGTTGTCAGTTAACTTCAGTGGTCTGGGATCAGTGACTGGGATCAGTGTAGATCATATCTGGTGGAAGGTGTTAAAATAGATGTTACCAGGCTGAATGTCTTTGATCATCTAAAAAAAAACTAAGAAACTCTGGTGTGCTGGCCCCAGCTGCCAAATTATCCTCAACCAGTTCCCACAATCCATCTCTTCTGACCCAGCAGTCTGGACTATAAATTTAGAAACATTCTTAGGGGTGCACACATGTGGGGGTGCACGCAAGCATCCCGAAGCAAAGCGTCACGAAGATAAGCATTGTGATACAGCAGTTATTCCATGGCAGTTTGTCAGGGCAGGAGTCAGGTAACCCACACTCTGCTCTCCCTTCTATCTGTACTTTATTCCTATCCTCCTATGTTCCCTTGCAATCCACTCTCACCGCCCAATCCCCCCTCCATCAAGACTCATACATCAGCTCCTCACTCCTTCCCTCTCCCATGTACAGCTCCCATGTACTTCTCACCTTCTTGAAAAACCTCAGTCCATCTTGCCCAAACACACTGCACAAAAAACTTCATGCAATTCCAAAAACTACTTGCTCTTTATCTTCCTACTCCTACTGATTTCAGGGGACATCTCCCCCAACCCCGGTCCACCATCCACCAACCTCAACCCCTACCCTATCTCACATCGAAACCTTAATAATTTTACTAATATTAATTGCACTCCTTCATCTCCTTCTTTTAATTGTGCCCTTTGGAATTCACGGTCTGTATGCAACAAGCTTCCTTTCCTGCACAATTACTTTCTGAAAAACTCTCTGAATCTGTTGGCCCTCACGGAAACCTGGATTCAGGATTCTGACATTGTCTCTCCTGCTGCCATTTCCCATGGTGGCTTGCAATTCTCCCATTCCCCGAGACCCACAAACAGACCTGGTGGTGGAGTCGGCATACTCCTGTCCCCACAATGCACTTTCCAGGTTATCCCCCCAGTTCCATCACTCTCATTCCCTTCTTTTGAAGTCCACACCATCAGGCACTTTTGTCCCCTCTCCCTCAGAGTAGCGGTCATATACCGGCCCCCAGGCTCACCCTCCCACTTCCTGGACCCTTTCTCTGCCTGGCTGCCGCACTTCATGTCCTCAGAACTACCAACTCTTATCCTGGGAGACTTCAACATCCCCATTAACAGCCCCACTTCCACATCTGCATCCCAGCTTCTATCACTAACCACTTCTCTAGGCCTCTCACAGCTCTCAACCTCTGAAACACACAAAGACAGTAACACCCTGGACCTGTTTTTCGCCCGGCTCTGCTCAATCTCCTACCTAGATAACTCACCGCTTCCCCTCTCTGAGCACAACATTCTCTCCTTCACACTCACAAATCCTCGCTCACCCCAGCACCCTCCTACCTACCATTCAGTCAGAAATCTACAAGCCATTAACCCTCATACACTTTCAGACTCTCTACACTCATCATTGTCCCCAATCTTTTCTTTTTCCTGTCCTGATCTGGCTGTACATCACTTCAATGATACTCTCAGAAGCACCCTTGACCAAGTAGCTCCCCTCACCCTCAGAACCTCCAAACAAAGAGTGAAACAGCCCTGGCTCACATCGCAAACCCGATTTCTCCAGCGATGCTCTAGGTGTGCTGAATGCTTATGGAGGAAAACACGCACACCAGAAGACTTCACACACTTCAAATTTATGTTAAGGACCTATAACTCTGCCTTTCACCTCGCCAAACAGACCTACTTCACCACCCTGATGTCCTCACTATCCAACAACTCCAAGAAACTTTTTGACACCTTTCACTCCCTCCTCAGGCCAAAAGCACAAGCCCCTATCACAGACATTTGTGCTGATGACCTGGCCTCCCACTTTATAGAGAAAATAGACAATATCCGTCAGGAAATCCACCCCCAATCACCAAGTTCAGTGACTCCCATCCCTCCCTGCATTTCCCCTGGCTCACTCACCACATTCGATCCCATCACAGAAGAAGTCTCCAGGCTCCTCTCCTCTTCTTGTCCGACTACATGCACTACCGACCCCATTCCCTCACACCTCCTCCAGTCTCTCTCTCCAGTCATCACAACTCACCTAACTACAATCTTTAGTCTCTCCCTCTCCTCTGGCATTTTCCCCTCCTCCTTCAAACACTCTATCATTACTCCATTACTAAAGAAACCCACCCTCGACCCATCCTGCACAAACAACTACAGACCGGTCTCCAATCTCCCCTTCATCCCTAAACTCTTGGAGCGCCTGATATACTCCCACCTTACCCGTTACCTCTCCACTCACTCCCTCCTAGACCCTTCACGGTCCGGTTTCCGCCCCCTACATTCGACAGAAACTGCACTCATCAAAGTGACCAATGACCTTCTGACAGCAAAACGTAACGGTGACCACTCTCTGCTCATTCTTCTCGACCTTTCTGCAGCTTTTGACACTGTTGACCACCCTCTCCTACTCTCTAGGCTCCAGTCACTAGGCAATAAGGACACTGCTCTCTCCTGGTTCTCCTCCTATCTTTCTGAGCGCTGCTTCAGTGTTATGTTCTCTGGCTCCACTGCATCTCCTCTTCCTCTCACTGTCGGGGTACCTCAGGACTCATAGTTACATAGTTATTAAGGTTGAAGGAAGACTTTAAGTCCATCTAGTTCAACCCATAGCCTAACCTAACATGCCCTAACATGTTGATCCAGAGGAAGGCAAAAAAAAACCATGTGGCAAAGAGTAAGCTCCACCTTGGGGAAAAAAAATCCTTCCCGACTCCACATACGGCAATCAGACTAGTTTCCTGGATCAACGCCCTATCAAGGAATCTAGTGTATATACCCTGTAACATTATACTTTTCCAGAAAGGTATCCAGTCCCCTCTTAAACTCTTAAATTTAAGTAATGAATCACTCATTACAACATCATACGGCAGAGAGTTCCATAGTCTCACTGCTCTTACAGTAAAGAATCCGCGTCTGTTATTATGCTTAAACCTTCTTTCCTCCAGACGTAGAGGATGCCCCCTTGTCCCTGTCTCAGGTCTATGATTAAAAAGATCATCAGAAAGGTCTTTGTACTGTCCCCTCATATTTATACATTAAAATAAGATCACCCCTTAGCCTTCGTTTTTCCAAACTAAACAGCCCCAAGTGTAATAACCTATCTTGGTATTGCAGACCCCCCAGTCCTCTAATAACCTTGGTCGCTCTTCTCTGCACCCGCTCTAGTTCAGCTATGTCTTTCTTATACCCCGGAGACCAGAACTGTGCACAGTATTCTAAGTGTGGTCGAACTAATGACTTGTATAGAGGTAAAATTATGTTCTCCTCATGAGCATCTATGCCTCTTTTAATACATCCCATTATTTTATTTGCCTTTGTAGCAGCTGCCTGACACTGGCCACTGAATATGAGTTTGTCATCCACCCATACACCCAGGTCTTTTTCATTGACGGTTTTGCCCAGAGTTTTAGAATTAAGCACATAGTTATACATCTTATTACTTCTACCCAAGTGCATGACCTTACATTTATCCCCATTAAAGCTCATTTGCCATTTATCAGCCCAAGCTTCTAGTTTACATAAATCATCCTGTAATATAAAATTGTCCTCCCCTGTATTGATTACCCTGCAGAGTTTAGTGTCATCTGCAAATATTGAAATTCTACTCTGAATGCCCCCTACAAGGTCATTAAAAAATATGTTAAAAAGAAGAGGGCCCAATACTGACCCCTGTGGTACCCCACTGCTAACCGCGACCCAGTCCGAGTGTGCTCCATTAATAACCACCCTTTGTTTCCTATCCCTGAGCCAGCTCTCAACCCACTTGCACATATTTTCCCCTATCCCCATTATTCTCATTTTATGTATCAACCTTTTGTGTGGCACCGTATCAAAAGCTTTTGAAAAGTCCATATACACTACATCCACTGGGCTCCCTTGGTCCAGTCCGGAACTTACCTCTTCATAGAAGCTGATCAGATTAGTCTGACATGAACGGTCCCTAGTAAACCCGTGCTGATACTGGGTCATGAGGTTCTTCCTCTTCAGATACTCCAGTATAGCATCCCTTAGAATGCCCTCCAGGATTTTACCCACAGTAGAGGTGAAGCTTACTGGCCTATAATTACCGAGTTCAGTTTTTGTCCCCTTTTTGAATATTGGCACCACATTTGCTATACGCCAGTCCTGTGGTACAGACCCTGTTATTATAGACTCTTTAAAGATTAAAAATAACACAGGTCAACAAAAAAAATTTTTTTTTCTGGTGTCCAAAATATTTTAATGAATTTGGGGTGCTGATTCTGAATATGCTATCAGTTTTTCCAGATTGGCTCAAGTTTTTGACATTTTTGGTATCTTATTTATAGCACTTGTTGGTAAATGCGACGCATCATCTCATTAATTTCTTTGGATTAGTACTTGAACTGAGCAGTTCTCAATATAGTTTTGTGTTAATTAGTGTTCTAAAAGTTTGTTCATAGCTTGATTTTTGCACTAACTTTATGTTGTTGTCTGTTTTCCAGTGAAAAGCATGAACTCATCAAGAAGAAGTTGTCTTAACGACCCAGACTCATTCTGTTACATTTGTGGTGAATACACACTGCCAAAACATAGAAGAAACATAACAGACTTCGTAAAAAAAGTGTATTTTGCCTATTTTGGGGTTATGCTTGGGGACCAAGACAAGTTTTGGGCACCACACATAGTGTGCAAAGCATGTATCGAATTATTACGAAAATGGAGCAAAGGACAAAGAAAAAGCTTCAAATTTGGTGTTCCAATGGTGTGGAGAGAGCCAAAAAATCATCATGATGACTGTTATTTCTGTGCAGTGCAAGTGCAAGGATTCAATAAGCATAAGAAACGAAAATGGGAGTAACATGGAATCTGCAAGAAGGCCTGTCCCTCATTGTGAAGATGTGCCTGTACCTGTGTTTACCATAAATAACAGTCATCATGATGATTTTTTGGCTCTCTCCACACCATTGGAACACCAAATTTGAAGCTTTTTCTTTGTCCTTTGCTCCATTTTCGTAATAATTCGATACATGCTTTGCACACTATGTGTGGTGCCCAAAACTTGTCTTGGTCCCCAAGCATAACCCCAAAATAGGCAAAATACACTTTTTTTACGAAGTCTGTTATGTTTCTTCTATGTTTTGGCAGTGTGTATTCACCACAAATGTAACAGAATGAGTCTGGATCGTTAAGACAACTTCTTCTTGATGAGTTCATGCTTTTCACTGGAAAACAGACAACAACATAAAGTTAGTGCAAAAATCAAGCTATGAACAAACTTTTAGAACACTAATTAACACAAAACTATATTGAGAACTGCTCAGTTCAAGTACTAATCCAAAGAAATTAATGAGATGATGCGTCGCATTTACCAACAAGTGCTATAAATAAGATACCAAAAATCTCAAAAACTTGAGCCAATCTGGCAAAACTGATGACATATTCAGAATCAGCACCCCAAAAATACCCTAAATTCGATGAAATATCTTTGGCACCAAAAATGCTGTTGACCAGTGTAATGGTCTATCAATGACTGTACTTAGTTCCTACAGTACTCGGGGGTGTATCCCATCCGGGCCCGGAGATTTGTCAATTTTAGTGATTTTTAGACGTCGCCATACTTCCTGCTGGGTTAAGCAGGTGACATTTAATGGGGAATTTTTGTTATCACTGATCATATTGTCGCCATGGGATTTTCTTGTGTAAATACTGATGAAAAAAAGTCATTTAGCATATTGGCTTTTTCCTCATCCTCATCCACCATTTCCCCCAGACTATTTTTAAGGGGGCCAACAGTTTCATTTTTTAGTTTCTTACTATTTATGTAGAATATTTTGGGATTATTTTTACTCTCTCTGGCAATGAGTCTCTCTGTCTCAATCTTTGCTGCCTTGATTTGCTTTTTACAGGATTTATTTAATTTTCTGTATTTATTTAATGCCTCCTCACTACCTACTTCCTTTAATTCTCTAAATGCTTTCTTTTTGTCACTTATTGCCCCTTACAGCTCTATTTAGCCATATTGGTTTCCTCCTATTTCTAGTATGTTTATTCCCATACGGTATATACTGTGCACAGGTCCTATCCAGGATGCTAATAAACGTCTCCCATTTTCTTTGTGTACTTTTATGCCTCAGGATATCGTCCCAGTTAATTGCACCAAGGTCCTCTTTCATCCGTTGGAAATTTGCCCTCCTGAAGTTTAGTGTCCTTGTCACCCCTCTACTACACATCTTATTAAAGGAGACATGAAAACTTATTATTTTGTGATCACTATTCCCCAAGTGACCCCCAACCCTTATATTCGATATGCGGTCTGGCCTGTTGGTTAGTATTAGGTCTAGCAGTGCCCTCCTCCTTGTTGGGTTCTGAACCAGTTGTGAAAGGTAATTGTCTCTCATAGTTGTCAAAAACCGATCACCTTTGCTGGAACTGCAGGTTTCTGTTCCCCAATCTATTTCAGGGTAGGTGAAGTCCCCCATAATAATGACTTCTCCTTGAGTCGCAGCTTCATCTATTTGCTTTACGAGGATATTCTCCATTGCTTCCATTATTTTTGGAGATTTATAACAAACCCCTATCAGTAATTTATTATTTTTTCCCCCTCCCCTTATCTCCACCCACAGGGACTCTACATTTTCATTAAATTCACCTATATTATCATGCCGGATGGGCTTTAAGGACGATTTTACATACAGACACACCCCTCCCCCTCGCTTATCTGTACGGTCATTTCTGAACTGACTATTACCCTGCAAGTTAACAGTCCAGTCATGGCTCTCATCCAGCCATGTTTCAGATATCCCCACCATGTCATAATTATGCTCCAACAACATTAGTTCTAATTCATCCATTTTGTTGGCAAGGCTTCTGGCATTGGTATACATGCACTTGATGTTCCTCTCTGTATCTCTATTCTTTCTTAAATTATTAACTGTTCTAACCCCACCCCCCATGCCACCGCCACCCCCAACTTCCTTATTTGTGCCCAGGTCTCTATCTGCCCTATCTTCCCCTCCTATAAATTGGATACCCTCCCCCAATCCCTAGTTTAAACACTCCTCCAACCTTCTAGCCATTTTCTCCCCCAGTACAGCTGCACCTTCCCCATTGAGGTGCAGCCCGTCCCTAGCGTAGAGCCTGTAGCCAACTGAGAAGTCGGCCCAGTTCTGCAGGAACCCAAACCCCTCCTTCCTACATCAGTTCTTGAGCCACTTATTAACCTCCCTAATCTTCCGTTGACTCTCTGGCGTGGCACAGGCAGCATTTCGGAAAATACCACGTTGGAGGTCCTTGCTTGCAGCCTAATTCCCTGAAATCATCTTTAAGGACCTTCCACCTACCTCTAACTTTGTCATTTGTGCCAATGTGCACCATGACCGCTGGGTCCTCACCAGCCCCTCCCAGTAATCTGTCCACCCGATCAGCGATGTGTCAGACTCGAGCGCCAGGTAGGCAGCACACCGTTCGACGATCCCGGTCTTTGTGACAGATTGCCCTATCTGTTCCCCTAATTATTGAGTCCCCCACTACCAGCACCTGTCTGGCCTGCCCTGCTCTCCTATTTCCCTCCGTACTGGAGCAGTCACTCCTCCGGCTTTCAGAGGACATGCCTGGCTGCAGCAGTGCTACCCCTGTACTGGCACCCCCCTCATCTGCCAACTTAGCAAACTTATTGGGGTGTGCCAGATCAGGACTAGCCTCCCTGGCACTCTTCCTTCTACCCCGCTTCCTAACTGTCACCCAGCTTGCTACTTCACTGTCCTGCAGCTCCAACCTACCATCCCCCCTCATCTATCCCATTGAGCGTCTGCTCAGTGAGCAGAAGACTCCTTTCCATGTTGTCAATGGATCTCAGTGTTGCCAGCTGCACATTTAGATCCAGAATCTGGGCTTCCAAATGCTCAACGTGCTCACATCTCGCACAGCAGTATGCACCCTCAACCAGCTGATCAAGGATTATATACATGTGGCAAGATGTGCACTGGATGGCATAAACAATAGTGGAGCACATTTCCTAATGGGGATTGCACCACACAGAAATGTTAAATAAAAAATAAATACAAAGTATTAATAAAAAACAGACAGCAATTCAGTAATTCCTCCCTTGGAAACTCCCTGAATCCAAAGTCACTGAATCACAAGTCAGACTTACCGCCGTTCACACTTAGGCCTCTTTCACACTAGCGTCGTGCACTGCACGTCGCTATGCGTCGTTTTGTAGAAAGAACGCATCCTGCAAAATTGCTTGCAGGATGCGTTTTTTCTCCATAGACTTGCATTAGCGTCGCAGTGCGACATATTGCCACACGTCGCAACCGTCGTGCGATGGTTGTGTCGTGTTGCGTCGGACCATCGCCACAAAAAAAGTTACATGTAATATTTTTATGTGCGTTGTGACCGTCTTTTCCGACCACTCATGCATGGCCGGAACTCCGCCCCCGCCTCCCCGCACCTCACAATGGGGCAGCAGATGCGTTGTAAAACTGCATCCGCTGCCACCGTTGTGCGGCGCTTTCACATTGCGATGTGCAGTGCACGACGCTAGTGTGAAAGTAGCCTTACGCTCAGGTCACACTCAGCTCGTTCACACTCGCTATGCTGAAGATTTATAGATTTTTTTTTCTCTATTTCCCCTCAACAGCAATCCACCTTGCTGTTCAAATGCACTTCCAAAAAGGACTTGAGCCCCAAACAGCTGCCCCTTATAAACCCTTAATTATGAGCCCCCACCCTAAGTTAACCCCTTGTGAATATAGCTACTCCCAATTCAGCAACTCACACCAATTCACACAGGTGTCATGATCTCTGCAGGCAGAGATCATAGCAAGCCTATAGAGGGACAAGCTCTCGGAAGATGGAACTATACTGACCATGAACTAAGCCTGCCGCGCAACTAGAAATAGCCAGGTAGCATTTCCTATTTATCGCTAGATGCCCAGCTCTGGCCTAAGACCTAAATAGCTAGCAGAGGGAAATATAAGACCTGGCTCACCTCTAGAGAAATATTCCAAAGAAGACAGTAGCCCCCCACATATAATGACGGTGAGTTCAGATGAAACAACAAACGCAGCAGGAAAATAGTCTTAGCAAATTTGAGGTCCGCTTACTAGATAGCAGAAGACAGATAGTATACTTTCATGGTCAGCAGAAAAACACTAACAAAACACCATCCAGAGATTACCTTAAACTCTGGCATTAACTCATAACGCCAGAGTAGCAATCCCTGATCAACGAGAGCTTTCCAGACACAGTAACAAAACTTCAGCTGTGAACTGGAACAAATAGGCAAAACAAAACATGGACAAAAGTCCAACTTATCTAGTAGTTGTCTAGAAGCAGGAACAAGCACTGAGAGGCATCAGATAACATTGTTGACCGGCAAGAAACCACCAGAGAAATGAGCTTAAATAGCGACACCCACTACTGATGGAATCAGGTGAAACAGGAAAGAGGATGACAAGTCCAATTCCACAAGCGGCCACCGGGGGAGCCCAGAATCCAAATTCACAACAGTACCCCCCCCTCAAGGAGGGGGCACCGAACCCTCACCAGATCCACCAGGGCGACCAGGATGAGCCCTATGGAAGGCACGAACAAGATCAGAAGCATGAACATCAGATGCATTGACCCAAGAATTATCCTCCTGGCCGTAACCCTTCCAGTTGACCAGATACTGGAGTTTCCGTCTGGAAACACGAGAGTCCAAAATTTTCTCCACAACGTACTCCAACTCACCCTCAACCAACACCGGAGCAGGAGGCTCAACTGAAGGTACAACAGGTACCTCATACCTGCGCAATAACGACCGATGAAAAACGTTATGAATGGAAAAGGACGCAGGGAGGTCCAAACGGAAAGAAACAGGATTAAGAATCTCCAATATTCTATAAGGGCCGATGAACCGAGGTTTAAACTTAGGAGAAGAGACCCTCATAGGGACAAAACGAGAAGACAACCACACTAAATCTCCAACACAAAGCCGAGAACCAACACGACGATGACGGTTGGCAAAACGCTGAGTCTTCTCCTGGGACAACTTCAAATTGTCCATAACCTGCCCCCAGATGTGATGCAATCTCTCCACCACCGCATCCACTCCAGGACAATCCGAGGATTCCACCTGACCGGAGGAAAATCGAGGGTGAAACCCCGAATTACAGAAAAACGGGGACACCAAGGTGGAAGAACTGGCCCGATTATTGAGGGCGAACTCTGCCAATGGCAAAAAAGCAACCCAATCATCCTGGTCAGCAGAGACAAAACACCTCAGATATGTCTCAAGGGTCTGATTAGTCCGCTCGGTCTGGCCATTAGTCTGAGGGTGAAAAGCAGATGAAAAAGACAAATCTATGCCCATCCTAGCACAGAATGCCCGCCAAAATCTAGACACAAATTGGGTACCTCTGTCAGAAACAATATTCTCAGGAATACCGTGCAATCGGACAACATTCTGAAAAAACAGAGGAACCAACTCAGAAGAAGAAGGCAACTTGGGCAGAGGAACCAAATGGACCATTTTAGAGAAACGGTCACAGACCACCCAGATGACAGACATCTTCTGGGAAACAGGCAGATCTGAAATAAAATCCATCGAGATGTGTGTCCAAGGCCTCTTAGGAATAGGCAAAGGCAACAGCAGTCCGCTAGCCCGAGAACTACAAGACTTGGCCCGAGCACAAACGTCACATGACTGCACAAAGACTCGCACATCTCGTGACAGAGAAGGCCACCAGAAGGATCTTGCCACCAAATCCCTGGTACCAAAAATTCCGGGATGACCTGCCAATGCAGAAGAATGTACCTCAGAGATGACTCTGCTGGTCCAATCATCCGGAACAAACAGTCTATCAGGCGGACAACGATCCGGTCTATCCGCCTGAAACTCTTGCAAGGACCGCCGCAGATCAGGAGAAACGGCCGACAAAATTACTCCCTCCCTAAGGATACCTGTGGGTTCAGAATTACCAGGAGAGTCCGGGTCAAAACTCCTAGAAAGGGCATCTGCCTTAACATTCTTAGAACCCGGTAGGTATGACACCACAAAATTAAAGCGAGAAAAAAATAAAGACCAGCGCGCCTGTCTAGGATTCAGGCGTCTGGCAGTCTCAAGATAAATCAAATTTTTGTGGTCAGTCAATACCACCACCTGATGCCTAGCCCCCTCGAGCCAATGGCGCCACTCCTCAAACGCCCACTTCATGGCCAGAAGCTCCCGATTCCCAACATCATAATTCCGCTCTGCGGGCGAAAATTTGCGAGAAAAGAAGGCACAAGGCCTAATGACGGAGCAGTCGGAACCTTTCTGCGACAACACTGCCCCAGCTCCGATCTCCGAAGCGTCAACCTCAACCTGAAAAGGCAGATTCACATCAGGCTGACGCAACACAGGGGCAGAGGCAAAACGGCGCTTAAGCTCCTGAAAGGCCTCTACAGCATGAGGGGACCAATTAGCAACATCAGCGCCTTGTCTGGTCAAATCAGTCAGTGGTTTAACGACATCCGAAAAACCAGCAATAAATCGGCGGTAAAAGTTGGCAAAGCCCAAAAATCTCTGAAGACCCTTAAGAGAGGAGGGCTGAGTCCAGTCACAAATAGCTTGCACCTTGACGGGATCCATCTCAATGGAAGAGGGAGAAAAAATATACCCCAAAAAGGAAATTTTCTGGACCCCAAAAACGCACTTAGACCCCTTCACACATAAAGAATTAGACCGCAGAACCTGAAAAACTCTCCTGACCTGCTGGACATGAGAGTCCCAGTCATCAGAAAAAATCAGAATATCATCCAGATATATTATCATAAATTTATCCAGAAAATCGCGGAAAATATCATGCATAAAAGACTGGAAAACTGAAGGGGCATTAGAAAGACCAAAAGGCATGACCAAATACTCAAAGTGGCCCTCGGGCGTATTAAATGCGGTCTTCCACTCATCCCCCTGCCTGATCCGCACCAAATTATACGCCCCACGAAGATCAATTTTAGAGAACCACTTAGCACCCTCTATACGAGCAAACAAATCAGTAAGCAATGGCAATGGGTATTGATACTTAACAGTGATCTTATTCAGAAGCCGATAATCAATACATGGTCTCAAAGAGCCGTCTTTTTTTGAGACAAAGAAAAACCCAGCTCCCAAGGGAGAAGAAGATGGACGAATATGTCCCTTTTCCAAAGACTCCTTTATATATTCCCGCATAGCAGCATGTTCCGGCACAGACAAATTAAACAAACGACCCTTTGGATATTTACAACCCGGTATCAAATCTATGGCACAATCGCACTCACGGTGCGGAGGTAACGACCCAAGCTTGGGTTCGTCAAAGACGTCTTGATAATCAGAGAGGAACTCAGGGACTTCAGAGGGAATGGACGACGAAATAGAAACCAAAGGTACGTCCCCATGGATACCCTTACATCCCCAGCTCAACACAGACATTGCTCTCCAGTCCAAGACTGGGTTGTGAGACTGCAACCATGGCAATCCCAGTACCAAATCGTCATGTAAATTATACAGCACCAGGAAACGAATAATCTCCTGGTGATCCGGATTGATACGCATGGTTACTTGTGTCCAGTATTGTGGTTTATTATTAGCCAATGGGGTGGAGTCAATCCCCTTCAGAGGAATAAGAGTCTCCAAAGGCTCTAAATCAAAACCACAACGATTGGCAAAGGACCAATCCATAAGACTCAGAGCGGCGCCAGAGTCAACATAGGCGTCCGTGGCAATGGATGACAAAGAGCAAATCAGGGTTACAGACAAAATAAACTTAGACTGAATGGTGCCAATGGAAACAGACTTATCAAGCTTCTTTGTACGCCTAGAGCATGCCGATATAACATGAGTAGAATCCCCACAATAGAAACACAATCCATTCTTCCGTCTAAAATTCTGTCGCTCGCTCCTGGACAGAATTCTATCACACTGCATACTTTCTGGCGTCTTTTCCATAGACACCGCCAGATGGTGCACCGGTTTGCGCTCCCGCAGACGCCTATCAATCTGAATAGCCATTGTCATGGACTCATTCAGACCTGCAGGCAAAGGGAACCCCACCATAACATCCTTAACGGCATCAGAGAGACCTTCTCTGAAAGTTGCCGCCAAGGCGCACTCATTCCACTGAGTAAGCACAGACCATTTACGGAATTTTTGGCAGAAAACTTCAGCTTCGTCTTGCCCCTGAGATAGTGCCATCAAAGTTTTTTCTGCCTGAAGTTCCAAATGAGGTTCCTCATAAAGCAAGCCCAAGGCCAGAAAAAACGCATCCACATCGCGTAACGCAGGATCCCCTGCTGGCAATGAGAAGGCCCAATCTTGAGGGTCACCCCTGAGCAAGGAAATCACAATCCTAACCTGCTGAGCAGGGTCTCCAGCTGAACGAGACTTCAGGGACAAATAACGCTTACAATTATTTCGGAAATTCTGGAAGCTAGCTCTATTCCCTGTGAAGAACTCCGGCAAAGGAATTCTCGGCTCAGATACCGGAGCATGTACCACAAAATCTTGTAAATTTTGTACTTTCGTGATGAGATTATTCAAACCCGCAGTTACACTCTGGAGATCCATTATTGTCAGGTGCACACAGAGCATACAGAGATTAGGAGGAGAGAGAGAAAAAAGACTGCAGCAAGGCAGACTGGAGGAAAAAAAAAAAAAAAAAAAAATTCCAGCAGACTTCTTATAACTCTCCTTTCTCAACCTGGGTCTTTAACACTTTACTGGCCGGTCAAACTGTCATGATCTCTGCAGGCAGAGATCATAGCAAGCCTATAGAGGGACAAGCTCTCGGAAGATGGAACTATACTGACCATGAACTAAGCCTGCCGCGCAACTAGAAATAGCCAGGTAGCATTTCCTATTTATCGCTAGATGCCCAGCTCTGGCCTAAGACCTAAATAGCTAGCAGAGGGAAATATAAGACCTGGCTCACCTCTAGAGAAATATTCCAAAGAAGACAGTAGCCCCCCACATATAATGACGGTGAGTTCAGATGAAACAACAAACGCAGCAGGAAAATAGTCTTAGCAAATTTGAGGTCCGCTTACTAGATAGCAGAAGACAGATAGTATACTTTCATGGTCAGCAGAAAAACACTAACAAAACACCATCCAGAGATTACCTTAAACTCTGGCATTAACTCATAACGCCAGAGTAGCAATCCCTGATCAACGAGAGCTTTCCAGACACAGTAACAAAACTTCAGCTGTGAACTGGAACAAATAGGCAAAACAAAACATGGACAAAAGTCCAACTTATCTAGTAGTTGTCTAGAAGCAGGAACAAGCACTGAGAGGCATCAGATAACATTGTTGACCGGCAAGAAACCACCAGAGAAATGAGCTTAAATAGCGACACCCACTACTGATGGAATCAGGTGAAACAGGAAAGAGGATGACAAGTCCAATTCCACAAGCGGCCACCGGGGGAGCCCAGAATCCAAATTCACAACACACAGGTATTTGTTAAAGGCTTTCCAAATACCTCTTCACTGAATCACAAGTCACACTTACCGCCCCTTCTCTTCTCTCACAGTCCTTGGCCCCCTTCTCTTCTCTCTCTACACGGCCCCAATTGGACAGACGATCAGCAGATTTGGCTTTCAGTACCATCTTTATGCTAATGACACACAACTATACAAATCATCCCCTGACCTTACCCCCGCTGTACTACAGAACGCCACTGACTGTCTGCAGTCTCCAACATCATGTCCGCTCTTTATCTGAAACTCAACCTCTCCAAAACTGAACTTCTGCTCCCGCTGAGAGGATTAGACGTGGAACCTATAGGGTGGACCCACTGGACCGTGACAACGAACCTCCCACGGGCGAGCTGACCAAGTGTACAACCCCCTATACAGGGAGCGTTAGGCGCAGGCCCGAGGGAGACTATCGCCACGGCAGCTGGTAAAGAAGATGGGCAAGATGGCAACTAATAGGGTAAAATAAGGACTAACAAGACAGAAACAGGGAGAGCATGGGAGTGCGGACTGGAAGGAGAAGATGAACAGGAGGACTAACCACGAGAGCAGGGACCGGAGGAAGGACACGGAAGGCAGGCTGGAGACTGGAACACGGACTAGGAGGAAGACGGAGGCAGGCAGGCAGGCTGGGACACTGTAACACGGATAGGAAGGAAGACACCGGAGGACAGGCAGGAAGACAGGCAGGGACACTGGAAAACAGACTGGAAGGGGGACACTGGAAAACGGACTGGAAGGGAGACACTGGAGGACAGGCACAAGGAGGAAGACCAAGATTAGTTACAACGGAAGTGAGCGGAGAACAACCAGACAGGAAAGAACGCCAGGAGGACGTGGAGCCAGATTCACTTGACGGAGACAAATGACAATCAGGCACCGCCGATAGGAAGAGGTGGCCTGATAAAGAGAGTGGGAGCATACCTTCCGGGTCGGAGTGCACAGGGCGGCGCAGAAGACACGGCCAGGCTTCAAAGAAAGACGTGTGCGCGTGCGCTGAGGAACCCAGAGCGCTCGCACCCGTGGAGGACGTGCCGGGACGCTGCAGCGAGGTGAGTATGAGGCACATGCGGCGAGGCAGGCGGGAGCGTAACACCCGCCATCTACTAACCTCCCTAAATCTGACATTTCCCTCTCCGTGGGTAGCACCATAATAACACCCCGGCAGCAGGTGCGCTGTCTGGGTGTTATGTTTGACTCCGATCTCTCCTTCACCTCCCATATACAATCTCTTGCCCGCTCGTGCCGCTTACACCTAAAGAACATCTCTAGAATCCGCCCTTTTCTCACCATGGAAACAACAAAAACCCTCACTGTCGCCCTGATCCACTCCCGCCTGGACTACTGTAACGCTCTATTAATTGGCCTTACCCTCACTCGACTTTCCCCTCTCCAGTCCATCCTTAATGCAGCAGCCAGGTTAATATGATTAATCCCCACAGTTTTAACCCCTTCACGACATGAGCCGTACTTGTACAGCGCATGTCGTGTCTCCCCCTTTGATGTGGGCTCCGACACTGAGCCCACATCAAAGTCGAGACATGTCAGCTGTTTTGTACAGCTGATATGTGCGCGCAATAGCTGCAGGTGGAATCGCGATCCACCCGCCGCTATTAACTAGATAAATGCCACTGTCAAATGCTGACAGCTGCATCTAACTACTGCTTCCGGCCATCAGGCTGGAAATGTGCGCATCGCCGGCCCCCGTCATGTGATCGGGGGTCAGCGATGCATCGGCATAACAACCAGAGGTCTCCTTGAGACCTCTATAGTTATTGATGCCGGATTGTTGTGAGTGCCACCCTGTGGTCGGCGCTCATAGCAATGCAGGGACTCAGCTACATAGGAGCGATCTGAGCATCGCTTCTATGTAGCAGAGGCGATCAGGCTATGCCAGCTTCTTGCCTCTCATGGAGGCTATTGAAGCATGGCAAAGTTTTAAAAAATATTTTAAAAAATATATATAAAATATTAAATCACCCCCCTTTCACCCCATTCAAAATAAAACAAAAAAAAATCAAACATACACATATTTGGTATCACCGCATTCAGAATCGCCCGATCTATCAATAAAAGAAAGGATTAACCTGATCGCTAAACAGCATAGCGAGAAAATAATTCAAAACGCCAGAATTACGTTTTTTGGTTGTCACAACATTGCACTAAAATGCAATAACGAGCGATCAAAAGAACGTATCTGCACAAAATTGGTATCATTAAAAACATCAGCTCAGCATGCAAAAAATAAGCCCTCACTCGGCCCAAGATCCAAAAAAATGGAAACGCTACGGGTATCAGAAAATTACGCAATTTTTTTTTTTTTTTAGCAAGGTTTGGATTTCTTTTTCACCACTTAGATAAAAAATAACCTAGGCATGTTTGGCGTCTATGAACTTGCAATGATGTGGAGAATCACAATGGCAGGTCAGTTTTAGCATTAATTGAAACTAGCAAAAAAGCCAAACAAAAAACAAGTGTGGGATTGCACTTTTTTTGCAATTTCACCACACTTGGAATTTTTTTCCCATTTTCTAGTACAGGTGGTAAAACCATTGGTGTCGTACAAAAGTACAACTCGTTCCGCAAAAAAATAAGCCCTCACATGGCCATATTGAGGGAAAAATAAAAAAGTTATGGCGCTGGGAAGGAGGGGAGCGAAAAATGAAAATGCAAAAACGAAAAAGGCCTGCGTCTTGAAGGGGTTAAGCTTGCCCTAAAAATGCACTTGTTCAGACTGGCCTACCGCCTCAACACATTAACCTAACTATCCCTGTGTGGCCCATTCACACAAAAAAAACTTAAACCATATTTAGGTTCCTCGCATCATGTTCTCATACACTTTATGCAGTTAATAGCCCTCTGTGTCTGTACTGCTACATATTTAGGCTGTTAACTGGTTCATGCAGCTTTACATGAACACCTGAGCCTTGCACTATGGCTGGTCCGAACAACGAAAGCAATTGTTACCATCCACCTCTCGTTTCTCCCCTTTTTTCTTTTTCCCACACTGTCTGTCTGCTATCTCGGCCTTCTTTTCTGCTTGCTTTCTAAAACTGAACATGGACAAAACAGAATTCATCATCTTTCCCTCATCTCACTCTACCCCTCCACCAGACCTGCTGTCTATCAATGTCAATAGCTGCTCACTTTCCCCAGTCCCACACACCTGATGCCTCGGGGTGATCCTCGACTCTGCCCTCTCTTTCAAGCCACATATCCAAGCCTTTGCCTCCTCCTGCCATTTCAAACTCAAAAATATCTCCCGGATCCGCACTTTCATTGACCGCGACACCACAAAAACACTAGTCCATGCCATCATCTCCCGCCTTGACTACTGCAACCTCCTACTCTCTGACCTCCCCTCTAGCACTCTGGCACCACTCCAATCCATCCTACACTCTGCTGCCCGACTAATCTACCTGTCTCCCCGCTATTCCCCAGCCTCTCCCATATGCCAAGCCCTTCACTCGCTTCCTATTGCCCAGAGACTCCAGTTCAAAACCCTTACAATGACATACAAAGCCATCCACAACCTGTCTCCTCCATACATCTGTAACATGGTCTCCCGATACTTACCTATACGCAACCTCCGATCCTCTCAAGATCTCCTTCTCTACTCCCCTCTCATCTCTTCTTCCCACAACCGCATCCAAGACTTCTCCCGTGCTTCCCCCATTCTCTGGAATGCTCTACCACAACACATCAGACTCTCGCCTACCATAGAAACCTTCAAAAAGAACCTGAAGACTCACCTCTTCCGACAAGTCTACAGCCTGCAGTGATCCTCAACCTACTGAACTGCCACACAACTAGCTCTACCCTCTCCTAGTGTATCCTCACCTATCCCCTGCAGACTGTGAGCCCTCGCGGGCAGGGGCTTCCCTCCTTATGTACTTGTGTGCCTTGTTTTTTGCTCATGTTTAATTGTATTTGTCTATATTTGCCCCATTTTCACATGTAAACCGCCATGGAATAAATGGCGATATAAAAATGTATAATAATAATAAAATTATTATTATTATTATTATTATGACTGCCTCATAGAAATATATGAAGCTCTCATGTTTGGGGTAGTAGAACCGTGACAAGTCCAAGCATTATTGGTCCGTGTGCAAACCAATTGGCCCTTATAGGGGATTAATATCAACTTGACAATACACCTTTAAGTGCCTGTTCACAATGAAGAAAACTATAAGATATTTTGCAACAAATGGCTAACCTGCCCCCCAAAATTAAATGTGGATAAAAATATTTCTTACAATTATATCAACTAAAATTGATATTCATTTAAAGTCATATGTGTCATAGAGAAAACATTAAAATGCTTACAGGCATGTTCAGAAAAGAGCAAAATCTAACCTACGCAGCTCACCCACCTTTAGAAACCGGTAACTAAGGAAACTTCTAAAGGCTTGTAGATGTGAGGCCAGCCTTACCTTCAATTCACAAAAATGTGAAGGGGGCATGGCTTGAAGTACTACTGAATGGTTGCACTGTGCTGAGGCTCCACAGCTGAGCCCATAAATAAGAGACTAAAAGTGCCTTAAAAAGGCATCATTTCCACCCATCTTACTCCATAACACTCCAGGCACCTAGATGAGTATTAAAACCAGGACGAATGATAGACACTGGGCCTCCGCCAGCAACAGCGCAAAAAGAACTAGGCCGCAAGAAAGCCTCAGTCTCTAGTAGCCAGCCTATGCCAGACCTCAAGTCTTACCTGTGGCATGCAATACTAGATGCCCCATCCATGCCAGCAATGTGTCTGCAGATGTCTACAGAAAACTTCTCCATCCTCCACCACACCGAGAAAGACGAAGACTCCCGAGAGTAACACAATTAAAAGAAAGACTCGTGTGAGTGACAAAGCATGAAAGTAGCCATGACGATAAACTCTTCTGTTATATACACTGACAAGGGTGAGTCAATAAATGACCCAGGACATGAAGAAGACAGTCCCCATATAAGCAAAAGCCCAGACTGGACCTTGCAGACTCTCTTAAAACGAATCTAGCACATTTAAAGGGGAACTCCGAATTACAGCGCAACAACTCTGGATCCACTCTGGATGTAACAAGCATCAAAGATATTATGGTGGCACTTAACAATATCCTAGAAGTTTGATCAAGAACTCCAGTAAGTTTGATCAACCACAAGCTTCCATTGATTGTATTAATATTAGAGTTTTGAAGTCTGAGGAGAAAATTGGTGTCATATCTAAATCCCAAATAGCCATACAAAAGGATAATATTCTTGTAAAAAAAAACAAGTCACAAAACTAAAAAATTGCAGATATAGAGGACAGGAGCAGGAGGAATAATTTCAAGCTCAGAGGCATACCTGAATCTATCTTACCTCCTACAGTAAGTATCCACAGACTACTTAAGCTACAGAATGGTTGGGGTGCCCTAGCTCTACCAGAACTTTACCCTGCTATGGAGGTCATACCCAGGAACAGTCTACACCTGGACACCTTCCAGGAATCTTCTAGTCAGACTAGACCTAGATGAAATGTATGTATGTATGTTCCTAATGTTGTATTGTTTGTTCTGTTATACTCCCACAGGTTGAAATCCAAAACTTATTTCAGAATAAGTAATGCAAAAATGTAATAAAAATGTAGTGATTCATTTGTATAAAAAAATTACCTTTAAGTACATTGACTGGTGTGATTACTTCTTCCCTCTAATGCTTAAAGATGAGTCCAAATATCCTCTCACTATTCGTTAGAGCAGTGTTCCCCAATTCCAGTCCTCAAGGCCCACCAACAGGTCATGTTTTCAGGATTTCCTTAGTATTGCCCAGGTGATAATTGCATCACCTGTGCAATACAAGGGAAATCCTGAAAACATGACCTGTTGGTGGCCTTGAGGAGTAGAGTTAGGGAACACTGCGTTGGAGGACTATATTGTCCACAAAAGACCTTTCATGACTGGAAACAGGAAACATCATCTAACTACACCATAATTTGATTCCAAGATACTAAGCTATCAAGCAGTAAACCTCCCAAATTTGAAAACAAGGTTTTCCCTCACATTTTTTAATTTTCGAGCATTAGAAAGAAGGCAGGAGTAATGATTCTAAAAAGAGACACAGTCACATTCCAGCTTCTGTTAGAAACATGAGATGAAAATGGCAGATATATTCTTGTATGTAACTTGGAGAACTCTACATATACCATTGTAAATATCTACCTCCCCAACAAAGGTCAAATACACCAATTGGATGAAATAATATCCAAAGAATCAGAAGTTTGCAAAGGTATTCTAATATTGTTTGGAGACTTCCATATAGTTCCCGAGGCACCCTTAGACTCCACCTCCTTAACAAGACACCAATCTACAACACTAAGTAACTGGTTAATTAAAGAAGAATTGTGCAATGTTTTCAGAACCCTAAATTCTTTTTCTAAAGAATACACCTATTACTTGGACAAACATTGTATATTTTCTCATATAGATCTGGTCCTGATGTATATTTCCGCCAAAACTATAAAAAAATCTAAATGGGACAAAAAAATCCATGGTCTGACCACTCACCTGGTGGATTTAGTATTCAATCAAACTACCAAGTTAACATGAATGACATTTGGAGATATAATACATATTTAATGCAAATTCCACAGTGCAAAAAAGTAATAAGCAGGGATATACAAAATTTCTTTAAAGAAAATAAGCCAGGAGAAACATCTACTTATACCCGTTGAAATGGTCACAAAACAGTACTAAGAGGCTCTCAAAACTATCTCTAATAACCTGGCCGGATTAGAAATGAAATTTCCCATAACCTTCCACCAAGAAATTCTACAACTCAGAATAGAGATCAAATCCCTCTTAGCCGATGAATTTGACAAATGGATCCAATCAGTTAAATCATTATTATTCTAAATACAGTTACCAAATTAGTGGCCAAGAGAGATAAGAGAATTAGAAATAAAACAAGGATAAAAGAAATTGTAGACAATAAGAATTTAATAACACACTCCCAAAAATTGCAGAAGCCTTCGCCTCCTATTATACCCAACTTTATAATCTAAAAGAAGATACAAACGGACCAATCAAGAAACTATAACAAATTACCTTTAAAAAATCAACATCCCCGCAATATCTGAAGAACAACTACCTTACCTAAACAGACCATTTACAGAAGATGAGGTTTGCTCCGTTGTCAGGGCACTGAAAAAGGGGAAAGGTCCAGGACCTGATGGTTTTTCTAATGAATACATACAAACATTTGAAGAACTTATAATTTCTCTATTAACTGACATCCTAAATAAAGCCGCAATAGATGGAAGTTTTCCCAAAGAGATGCTAAAGGCCACAGTTATAGTTATACCTAAAAGCTGTGCAGGTCCAACCAAAGTAACCAGCTATATGCCTAGATCTTTACTAAACTCATGTAAAGTTACAGTATATGCTATACTTTTAGCCCAAAGTCTTGCAAAAATGATCCCTAGTGTGGTTCACTCAGACAAGGTTGGTTTTGTCAGCAAAAGACAAGCCTCTGACTCCACTAGAAGAACTATAACCTTTCCTCCCTTATACAAAAAAATGAACCCCTTCTCTGCTCCTATCTTTGGATGCAGATACGGCATTCAACAGAGTACACTGGGGATTTATGTGGTCAACTTTAGAAAAATTTGGATTTACTGGCCAAATATTAAAAAAGCATAATGACCTTATACTCAGTTACCTCAACTAATGTACTAGCTAAAACTACTTATCATCAAACTTCCCCATCTCCAATGGCACGAGACAGGGGTACCCCCTCTCAACCCTATTTGCCGTGATAATGGAGCACTTTGTGGAATCTATAAGATCAAATAATAACATCAAAGGAATATCTACTAGCTTAAGACAGCATAAAATTAGTTTATATGCTGACACATATTAATATCCATAACAGGCGTAATAAATCCAACAGCTGTCATCTCAGAAACCAAACAAACATTAACAAAAGCCTCATTATTCAAAATAAATACAGATAAATCTAAATCTTTTTCTTGAATAAGAAACAAGAAAAAAAATTAATAAATAAATATAACTTTAAATGGAAAACTCCAACACTCCATACTTGGGCAAACGGATCACAAACCCGGATCCCAAGCTCAGTGTTTACTAGTCCTGAGACAATTGTGTATACTTGTGATTACCCCCTACCCTTCTCTTCGTTTTTTCTATCCTATCTTTTATTTGGCAGTGATGGCTGCAAAAGGAGAAGCCTGGTACACCCAGCAGAAGAAGGACATTCTTGTTGGGGTATGCACTTACCATGGCCTGGACCCCCATGGCAAAACCAAGGCTCAAATGGTCACTGAACTGGTGCAGTTTGAAGCAGACCCAGCCCTCTCTCAGAGCCCAGTGGCCGCAGAAACCAGCAAAAATGGTGCTGCAGCAGAGGTCCAACCGCTGAATGCTGGCCCTACTTACAACCAGGGCAGATTGGACCCCAACCTGCTGGCGACCTTGGAACAACTCCCCGCCAACGACCATGATGGACGTCTGGCGCGGATCCAGCAATACCACAAGAGAGCCGAGCACTGAGCTGAGGTGAAGACCTGAGTGTCAAGCGATGCAGGAGTATCAGCTGCAGTTAGCCCGACTTCAGATGTCATCCCAGTCCAGCTGCGAGCGCAACAGCGCTCAGAACCCTAAACTCCGGCCAGAGCACTTTCCTGTGATGGAAAAGGACGGGGACTTGGACACTTTTCTGCGGGCATTTGAGAAAGCCTGCAGACAGTACCGGCTGCCTGGGGAACAATGGGCCCAATACCTGACCCCAGGGCTAAGAGGCAAAGCTCTGGAGGCGTTTGCTGCTCTCCCTCAAGATCAAGATAGTGACTATGAGGCCATCAAGCAGGCCCTGATAACCAAGTCCCAGCTTCCACCTGAGGTTTACCGTAGAAAGTTCCGGAGACTCCAACGTGGCTCACACGACAGTTACAGTGATGTGGCGCATGGACTCCGGACCCACTTTGACCCGTGGACCCAAGGACTGTCAGTGACCACCTTTGCACAGCTGCGGGACCTGATGATCAAAGACCAGTTCTTACATCTTTACCCAGCTGAGTTGTGACAGTTCGTGATGGACAGAGAGCCCAAAGATGTGACTAAAGCAGCACAGATTGCCGATGCCTATGAGGCCAACCGTAAATCGGAAGGGCCGAACTGGCAGCCCCTTAAGAGATTCCAGGGAAAACCCTGACTATCACTGGGATTGGGGGCATCCGCTGTCCCTTGCTAATGGCCTGGGTGTATATAGATTGAGATGCCGGGAGCGGGGTGAAGGAAGTGGGGCTGTCTGACAAATTGCCCACTGATGTTTTATTGGGGACTGATTAGGGGAGGATGGTTGCATTCTATGTCCCTGACTTCCCTCCCTGATCGAATGCTGATGATAGCAATGGGAAATTGCATGTATAAGGCTATGTTCACACTTTGCGGTTTTTGCTGCGGATCCACAGCGGATTTGCAGCTGCGGATCCGCAGCCATTTTCCATGCAGGGTACAGTACAATGTTACCCTATGGAAACCAAAAACCGCTGTGCCCACTTTGCGTTTTTCCGCTTGAAAATCCGCGCTGATTTTCTGCGGAAAAAAAGAAGTAGCATGTCAATTCTTTCTGCGGATTCCGCAGCGGTTTTCCACCTGCACCAATAGGAAAGTGCAGTTGGAAACCCGCAGTGGAATCCGCAGTAGAAACCGCACAAAAAAACGCAGTGAAGCCACCGCGGTTTTGCAATGCGGTTTTTCAAAATCCGCAGCTGAAAAATCCACAGCAAAAAAAGGAAAGTGTGAACAAGCCCTTACATGACAATGCTTTACTGATTAATGATGTACTTGATAATGATTTTTCTGAAAATGCCGAGGGTAATACTGATAATGCTGATGATGAAAATGTGCATGTGTTACCTGCTAACCAGTTGTGTCCCAAGGATGATATGTTCAGGTGCAGGAGTGCTTAGCCACATCACTCCGCAGAGTGGGATGGCTGAGGAACCCCTAACAGGAGCAAGCGATGGTGCTCAGGGAAATGGGGAGATGCATGGGAACCGTGAGGAAGTGTCACGGGGAGACTAGGTGGGCAAGAGCTAATAACCCGGGCCCCTGCAATTTCCCTCAGACTAGGGAAATCCTGACTGACCCTCTACCTAGAGTTTACACTGATGGTGTGCATGTCTAGGCCTCGACCCTCACCCTGTCTCCTGTTTCAACCCTAGGCTGAAACCACCGCCCACCACCCAGTGAAAAGATCATACACCAATACCCACAGTTAGAACAGACAAGGATAACGGAAAATATACACCACGCCGCAGTCACTCAGAATACACTATAAATGTGCAGGGCAAAATAAATCCAAATATAGGAAGGAGTAAATAAGACAAAGGGAAATACACCACCAGCAATGATACTCCAACTACTAGCTCACCACTCCAGACCGAGATAACAACGCACAAGACAAGCTATAATCGGCGACGCCCAATGTTCAGGAGAACTATTTAAAGGCAATGGGCATGGCCCAGCTTCCAATCCGAGCATCAGGTAAATTAACCCCGGACCAGCTAGATAAAATCTAGCCGACGCCAATGAGCACATAGTGGTCAAAAGCAGAATTACCGCTGTCCGTCGAACGACCTGGTCTGAACAGCGTCCGACATGACAGGAAGGTGATGCCATGCAAGTGACCAGTGCCACAGAGGAAGGTAACTGCCCCATAAGTAGCACTGCTCCTGGGATGTTGGGGATGGATGGGGAGGTAGCACCCATAGCAGCGCCGGCTGATGGGTCTGTGGAAATCCCCGGGGAGACAGCCTACGTAGCTGCTGTCACCTGCAGAAGAGTGCCGGAGCGCAGATAACGTTCTGCCTTCTGGACCCTCCTCAGTCACAGGCGTGACTGAACCAGAGTTGGATCTGCAGCAGGTCCCAGAGGGTTCCCGTCGGGAAGGGACCCTGACATCGCTTCTGGCTGCCCCTAGCCAGGAGTTCCAGGCCGCTCTGCACTCAGATGCGAGCTTCGAGAATTTGAGACACCTTGCCGAGATGCCCACCTCCGTGACTGATAAGGAGAGGGTGTTCTGGGAATGAGGGAGTTGTACCCGGAGACAGTATCCAGAAAATCCCAAAAGGAGTGGTTGAGGGAAAGACAGCTGGTCGTCCCACACCAATTCTGGAGTGAGTTGCAGATTGCCCATGAGATCCCGCTCACTGGACACTTGGGGATCAGCAAAACTAAGGCCCAGCTGTCTCAACACTTTTATTGGCCCAAGATCGGGACAGATGTGACAAACTACTGCAACTCCTGTATCACCTGCCAGAGTGGGAAAGGCAGAGCCTGCTCTTAAGGCTCCCCTGATCCCTTTGCCAGTGACAGACGAGCCTTTCCAGAGGATCGCGATGGACATTGTGGGCCCGCTGACCGTCCCCAGCAGCTCTGGAAAGCAATATGTCCTCACAGTGGTAGACTACGCTACCCAGTACCCAGAGGCAGTAGCTCTGTCCTCAACTAGGGCAGATAAGGTGGCGGATGCCCTGTTGGCTATCTTTTCATGGGTAGGATTTCCCAGGGAGATGCTTACCGATCAAGAGACCCAATTCATGTCTCTCCTAATGCAGGCTCTCTGTAAGAAAATGCAGGTGAAGCATTTGGTATCGGGTGCGTATCACGCACAGACCAATGGCTTGTGTGAGCGCTTCTATGGTACCCTCAAACAGATGCTATACATGTTGGTTGAGATCCAAGGACGCGACTGAGAACGGTACCTCCCACACCTGCTATTCGATTACCGAGAGATTCCGCAGGCCTTGACGGGGTTCTCCCCCATCGAGCTCAAGTACGGCAGGCGAGTCCGGGGACCCCTTGGGTTGGTAAGAGAATCCTGGGAAGAGAAGCTGAACCTTTCTGAAGTGTCCATAGTGGAGTATGTCATGTGCTTCAGTGACAAAATGCAGACCTTGACGCAGTTGGTGCATGACAACATGACGCAGGCTCAGGCTGATCAGAAGCACTGGCACGAACAGAAAGCCCGGGAGCGGACCTACCACGTGGGTCAAAAGGTGTGGGTGCCTGTCCCCGTACCAAAGGATAAGCTTCAGGCAGCCAGGGAGGGCCCATATGTTGTTCATTAACAGCTCAACCCGGTCACCTACCTGGTCACGCTTGACCACGCTCGGGGTAGGCGAAAGGTCTTTCACGTCAATATGATGAAGGCTCAGCACGAACTTGAACCTTATGTCCTACCGGTCTGCAGCCTGCACGAAGATGGGGAGGAAGGCCCCCTTCTAGACAAGCTGGCCCAAGCTAAGGCCGATGGTTCCATAGAGGATGTGGAGGTAAGTGCCTTGTTAACCGAACCCCAGCAGTCGCAGTTGTGGACCATACTGAAAGCCTTCCAGGTCGTGTTCTCCAATCGACCTGGAAGGACTATGTTAGCGGTCCACGAGGTGGACTCATGGGGAATCATGCCCCACTACAGCAAACACCCTATCGGAGGTTATGCACCAGGAGATCGATGAGATACAGCTGGGGGGTGATTCAATGGTCAAAGAGCACGTGGGCCTCACCTGTAGTTCTCGTGCCAAAGAAGGATCGGACCACCCAGTTCTGCCTGGACTACAGGGGGCTCAATGCCATCACAGCCTCTGACGCACACCCAATGCCACGCATCGAGGAGCTGCTTGAGCGGTTAGCTGGCACAAAATATCTGACCATAATGGATCTGAGTCGAGGATACTAGCAGATTCCCCTGAGCCCCGAGGCTTAGGTGAAGTCCGCCTTTATCACACCCTTTGAACTGTATGGGTCCATGGTCATGCCCTTTGGCATGAAGAATGCCCCTGCCACTTTCCAGTGGATGGTCAACCACCTACTTCAGGGTCTGAAGAACCCTGGATGACATTGCCATCTTCAGTACCTCCTGGGATGAACACCTGCAACATATTGAGGTGCTCAGGCGAATTCACTAAGCCGGTCTGACCATCAAGCCAGGAAAGTGCCAGATGGGCGTGAGAGGTCCACTACCTGTGGTACCGTGTAGGTGGGAAGTCCATAAAGCCAGAGCCTGGGAAAGTGGACGCGATCGCATCTTGGCCCACCCCCAGGACCAAGAAACAGGTGATGTCCTTCCTGGGCACTGCAGGGTACTAGAGGCGCTTCGTGCAGTATAGTAGCCTGGCAAAACCCTTAACGGATCTCACCAGGAAGAAGATACCCCACATAGTCGACGGAACTGATGGCTGTGAGGGGACCTTCCAGGTGTTGAAAACAGCCCTGTGCAATGCTTCTGTGTTGAAAGCAGTCGACAGCAGTCGACTGTTCTTGGTGCAGACCGACACCAGCGAGTTTGGCCTCGGTGCTGTGCTCAGCCAGGTCGACTTGGGGAACCATGAGCACCCCGTGTTGTACCTGAGCCGGAGGCTTCCGCCTAGGGAAGTGGCCTGTTCCACCATTGAGAAGGAGTGCCTGGCCATAGTCTGGGCCCTGCAACGTTTGCAGCCCTACCTGTACAGGTGCACCTTCACTGTGGTGACGAACCACAACCCTCTGCGCTGGCTACAAGCCATGTGTGAAACCAACGGAAGGTTACTACGCTGAAGCCTTCCTCTCCAGCAGTAGGACTTTACCATCGAACACAAAATGGGCAGGGAGCATGGCAATGCAGATGGGTTGTCCCACCAGGGTGAACCTGCTGAGGTGCGCATGGAGGAGTACCGAGAGGTTCTGCCTCCATAGCACAGTCCAAAAGGGGGAGGTGTCACAATAATGTAAAAAATGTCATTGTGAGTTTGGTTTCAGAAGGGTACATATAACTTTACAAGACATGCTAGGGGCCATTCCGACCCCCCTCTTCTCTCTCTGCCTGCTTCTTGTGAGTGTGTGTGAATCCTAAAACTAATTTTCCCTCCCACCTCAAGAATTTTTATGGCTTTAGCGGCAGCAGACAAATCTCCCTAAAACTACTCATTTCCCCTTTCCACTTGGTACTAGTTGAAAGTGGTGTAGAAGCCCTGAGTTTCTTTGTTCTATTAATGTGATATATAGTGGCACCAATCCGGGATAGGGATATAAGAATTATATATTCCGGATGTCCATCGATAGATCTATCACCCACTAAAACTGCTAGCAGCTAAACGCAACAAGGCAAAGTGCGGATTTCTCAGTAAACGGTTCAAGTAATTATTCTATGTTTACACTTAAGACAATCACCCCGACGTTGTGCACCCCTGGAACCTGGTGTAGTTCGAATACGTGATTCATACAGCGAGGTATGCAAAAATAGTTTTCATATTCTAAGAAAATGGAAGGGTACCCCTACCTTCTGTATCTTCCCCACTATCCCATAAAATGTAAGTCCGCAAGGACAGGGTTCTCTCCCCTCTGTACCAGTGTGTCACTGTAAACCTGTTTACTGTAAATGATAGCTATAACCCTGTATGTAACCCCTTTCTCATGTACAGCACCATGGAATTAATGGTGCTATATAAATAAATAATAATAATAAAGTTTCAGCCTCTAAGTGATGTCACAGCAGGGGGAGTACCTGGGTTTTAGGCTAAGAAACAAGTAGTGAAGCAAGCTGCCTTCTGAATTCTTTGTCTGGGGTGTAGCTGAGATACAGATGTGTGGCATGCATCTAGATGTATCCCCTCCTCCACAGCACACGGCCAGTCATGAGATAAGACGACATAACGCTATGTAAGTGTATTTCCACTTTTAATCCTTTTTTAGTTGTAATTGTATTGTACATATGATTTGTCTGCTTTATAATATCTTTTTATACTTTGTAAACACTGCCTACCCTTTTTTAGAGTAAAATCTAAAATTACTAGCTTGTCTCTCCCTGCTCTATAACAAACTGTGCGTCCTCTGAGGTGAATTATGCTACTGATTTGGGTTGGCTCCGGTCCCGTTAATCGGAGCTGGTGGCAGCATACCTTGTCCTGTGCAATTGGCATCTTTGCAGCAACCGGCGGCATTGATTACACTGGTCAACGCAATTTTTCTGGCTAAAGGTTTTAAAACATATTTTAAGTCAATTTTGGCTGCTGATTACGAATATGAACTCCGTTTTTGGCTATCACATCAGGATTTCGAGATATTTAAAAAATTTAATGAAAATTACTCCTATCTAATGTTTTATGATAAAAACACATGATTTTCGATACTACATTGTATATTTTTAATCAAGGAATAACAAAGATTACAAAGTCTATGTTACAGCAAATCAAATATACTTACAGAATTAAACTACAAATTTAAAAACACATATATGGGGGGCGTGGCCTGGCTGCAAGAGGGAACGGTCGCACTTCTTAGGAGCTCCTGTCTGGCTCTGGTTTAATACCGATTTTTCAGGCCCCACAGAGTCAAAACTAACTCCTTGGAGGGAATTTCAGGTTGTGGCTGTCTCTGGAAGAAGTTGGCGGTGAATGGTGTGCCACACCTCAGCACGGGACCCATGAACTCCGGAGGGAAGGGGGAGAGGCAAGAGAGACGCCGCCATCTTAAACAACTTGTGGACCCTGCATACAGAGTGTCTCGCCGGCTTCAGAGAGGTACTAACTGCACTCCCCCCGGACACACTCCCTCACTCCAGCTCACCGCTTCTGCAGCTTGTCGCCTCTCAGTGCTGGGGTCCCTCGAGGCTTGGTGGTCGCTACTGTCCGCTGGGTGGAGGGAGATCCGCCGCCACTGTGCCCCAGCTACTGCGTCCTGCCCGGGGTGCCTGCGGAGGAGCCCGGACGCACTTATCGGCGACGCCGCTGTGCGGGCTTAACGTCCTCGGCGGCGCCCTGAACCCTTATCAGCCCAGCGGCTGTCTTGGTGTGACGGCGCATCTCTGAAGAGAGGAGACGGACCTGGGGATTTCCCGCCGAACCCGACGCCATCTTGGGCTCCTCGCGGGGCGCAGAGAGAGGCCCCAGCTACTCAGAATAGGTCTGCTCCCGCTGTATTGTCCTTTGCTGGGACCCCTCCACTGCCACTAATTGGGGGTGCGAGGTGACGATCGCGGTGGTACTCCACATATATAAGACGTTGCTTCGTTCCTTTGGTGGGGTCGACACCATCTTTCCTTCCCCTCCTACAGATAAAGGCGCACCAAGTTGTCACACAATAAACAGGAGTACTTTCAACATAACAATCCCCCTCTCCGACCTCATCAACCTCAATGCTAACAGCATCATACTGCATAAATTCATATTTAAGCATTGGGAGACTTACTGCCCCCTGCCTTGATCATCAGTGCTCAAGTCTTCCCTAAAATATAATTTTATTTTATTTAGTTTTTTTTCTTTTTCTTTTTTCCTTTTATTTCGTTTTTATTGGAGGTATAGTGTGGTCCCGACTTAGAACAAGAGTAACGCCTACTGATCAAATTACTATATGCTATCTGGCACACTGCCAATGCTGAAATTCTCCTCTACGAATGCAGCCTATGACAGCCAGCTATACAAAGGATATTTGTGGTGCCGCTACGCCACTTGGTGGCAGCATAGAGGAAATACAATTTATTTTTCATCCAGACAGGTCGCTGTAGTCGATCGTTGGGCCTGAGTGTACTTTTTCGTGCTACCTCTATTCGCGTACTGCATAATCTAAAAATCGCTTTGCAGGATAATCTCACAGTCACTTGGTGCCTAACCTGAATACTAACATTACAATCAGTATACTTTGGGGCACAGGCGCGAGGCTTGATGATGGTGTTTGGTGGCTATGAGCTTCGCCCCCCGTTAGGTCCAGAACTACCCCTATTAGCACGCCGACTATTGCAAAAAGGACATCAGAGCTCCTCTTACCTATCCTGGGCCCCGGCACGCTACCATGCCAAAGAAAGGAGGCTCCACCCAGCCGGCAAGCCGCTCAATAGTAGATCTGCTGTCAGATTCTGGCAACTCCAAAATGGTGGCCACAACTCCAGCACCAGATATCACTAACCCCCTCGCCGTGCGGCAGGACAATGCAGGGGACGACGAGGGGGGGCTGACACAGGAAGACACTGTGGTGCCCACAGCTATTCTTATAAAAACACTCCAGGAGACATTCAGGCAGGAGCTGACTCTTGCCATGAAATCAGTTACGGCAAAAATGCTACAGAGATACTACAGCACACCTCCTCACTAGAGGACAAAATGGATACGGTGGCAGACGCACTTGAAGAAGATCAGGAGCAAATAAGACAACAAATGGAGCGCATTCATGACCTAGAAATTAAGTGTGAGGACTATGAAAATCGATCAAGGAGAAGCAATCTCCGCATAAGGGGTCTCCCTGAATCAATAGTGTCACTAAAAGAGACTGCATCTGGCCTGTTCTCTGCCCTTCTCCCACAGGCAGACCGGACCACGCTACACATCACTAGGATACACAGAGCACTGGGCAAGCCAAGGTCTGATAACACTCCAAGGGATGTAGTCCTGAAGTTACACTATGAAGAGACCAGAGACCTAATTTTAACAGCAGCACGGGACTCCCCAAATCTCCCAGGTGTTCCAAACTCAGTTCATCTATATGCTGACATAGCTCCTGCCACTCTGAATAGGCGCAGGGAGTTCAGACCTCTCACTACAACTTTGCAAGCTGCCAAAATAAGATATAGATGGGGCTTTCCATTCGCTCTGTCTTTTTCCCATGATAACAAGCACTTCACGTGTCGATCATTTGAGGAGGGAAGACGTATGATTGAGCAATTGGGTTTCAAGATATCAGATGATCCTCAACCTCTGCCTCAGAGAAAGCCCAGACCAAGTAGGGAGTGGAAAGAGGTCCCAAGAGTAACAAGAAGCCAACGTGCAAATGTCACTTGAAAGATATTGAACAATGCGGCGTTCTCTTTTAAATGTACCAAACACTGTTTCTTTCTGCGCTTAATACCTACGAAAATGGAACATCATTTGGGAAAGAATGATTCAAGTTGTTCGGATAGAGTTGGAGGTTTTTAATACCTCCCAAGGAGCTCACTTACATTCCTCCCTTCCCCCTTTCCTTCTACCCCCTTTACTCCCCCCCTTTTTGTTTTACACCCCCCCTTCCACTCTACCCCTTTCCTCCTCCAATCTTCCCCTTATACCCCCCCACTTCCCCCCCACTCCCCTCCCCGCTACCCCACCTACCCTTTCCCCTCCTACCTCTCCCTTTCACTCCTTCTTTCCTCCCCACTCCTCTCCTCCCCTACTTTTATCCCTTCCTACTCTTCTCCTCCCCCCCTCCCCCCAATTTGAAATGGATAGTCGGTGCAAATATTTTCATGGGGTCCTATGGTCTTGTTAAGTTTTATTGATGCATTACCATGGATACCCGGGATGTTTAACAATTTTAAGGGGTTGGACTTGTTAGGGGTTTTCACATGTTACCCAATTTTAGTGAAGCCTGGTCGTTTCCACATAATATGGTTCACCAGTACACTAAGTTATCTGGGCTTTTAGCCCACTTGATTCTAAATGTTTGTTCTATGTTGTCCTGTTCCGTCTTCCTCCCCCCCCTTCTATTGTATTTGCTTTATGCAGGTTCGTAGATGTCTGCTCAGATTGCTCTACCTCTTTACATGGACTCCGTGTGGATCGATGCCGGGAGATGTTCAGGGATGGGAGAAAACTCAGGGGTAAGCCTATATATGCAACACTAATTCAACCCGTCTATGTGTAGGGTCTTATCCCATAATGTGAGGGGATTTAATTCCCCCATTAAACGCAAAAAGGCTTTTCTGGACTATAAAAAACAGAATCCTGATGTCCTTTGTCTTCAGGAAACACACTTCTCCACCTCATCATGCCCAAAGTACTTTGACCAGAACTATTCTCGCGTCTTTACATCTTCAGGCACAAGTAAAACAAAAGGAGTAGCAATTTTTCTCAAAAACAATTTCCCAATACAGATAACACATACCATATCGGATGATGAGGGTAGGTTCTTAATCCTACTAGGCACATTACAAGGGCAAAAACTTTGTTTAGTAAATAGCTACCTTCCTGCCTCCTCTCAGGTTCAGGTCTTTAAGTCCATTTTAAACAAGCTAGATAAATACTCCTTCCAGCACCTGATATGGTGCGGAGATTTTAATTTCACGATAAATCCTACATTGGACAGCAACGCTATAAGACGTACTGACATTACTAAAAATGAGAGGAAAAAAATTTCCCGATTATTAAAGGACCATCACCTGGCAGACATATGGAGAGAGATGAACGGTAATAATAGAGGTTATACGTACTACTCCCCCGCCCACAAAACATACTCCAGAATAGATCTTCAGTTGACAAAAACTACCTCACTTCCCACAGTTCTATTCTCACGCCACGTACATTCCGCATGGTCTGACCATGACGCGGTACTCTCAGTATTCAAATTTAATGTGTCCACCTCTGGCCTATATAGATGGAGACTTAACGAATCACTACTTATTGACCCTGTGATCACAAATACAATTAAGGACGAATTAATCAAATATTTTAAATTTAACACTTCTGGCGATGTATCCCCCGGAACCATTTGGATGGCACACAAAAAATTTATAACGGGCTCAATAATTAAGTTGGCTGCTCAAAGGAAAAAAACGAGAACTGAACTACAAACCAGATTAGAAAATAAATTAGCAAAGTTAGAACAAGCCAACCAGATGTCCACCTCTCTCTACCTTTCCAAACAAATTCAGGAGACTAAAACTCAATTAGATGCCGTCCTCACCACTAGAACTGAGAAGGCCTTGACTTGGACGCGAGCCAAATTTTACAAATTCGCTAACAAGCCGAGCAAATTACACAGGTCAACAAAAAAAATCATCTCATTAATTTCTTTGGATTAGTACTTGAACTGAGCAGTTCTCAATATAGTTTTGTGTTAATTAGCGTTCTAAAAGTTTGTTCATAGCTTGATTTTTGCACTAACTTTATGTTGTTGTCTGTTTTCCAGTGAAAAGCATGAACTCATCAAGAAGAAGTTGTCTTAACGATCCAGACTCATTCTGTTACATTTGTGGTGAATACACACTGCCAAAACATAGAAGAAACATAACAGACTTCGTAAAAAAAAGTGTTTTTTGCCTATTTTGGGGTTATGCTTGGGGACCAAGACAAGTTTTGGGCACCACACATAGTGTGCAAAGCATGTATCGAATTATTACGAAAATGGAGCAAAGGACAAAGAAAAAGCTTCAAATTTGGTGTTCCAATGGTGTGGAGAGAGCCAAAAAATCATCATGATGACTGTTATTTCTGTGCAGTGCAAGTGCAAGGATTCAATAAGCATAAGAAACAAAAATGGGAGTAACATGGAATCTGCAAGAAGGCCTGTCCCTCATTGTGAAGATGTGCCTGTACCTGTGTTTACCATAAATAACAGTCATCATGATGATTTTGGCAAAAATCTCAAAAACTTGAGCCAATCTGGCAAAACTGATGACATATTCAGAATCAGCACCCCAAAAATACCCTAAATTCGATGAAATATCTTTGGCACCAAAAATGCTGTTGACCAGTGTTATTAGCCCGCAAGTTACGTTCTAGGGAAATGATCAACACGATTTTTTCAATAAAAGATGGTTCGGGGAGGATTTCTTCCCACCCAGATACTATATATAGAACATTCCACGAATATTACCAAAACTTATATACTCAGCCCAAACCTTTACCTCCTCACCCGATCCAACAATTTCTACAAAACCTACATCTACCTAAAATCACAGATGCAATAGCTAAACAACTTCACTCCAAAATATCTATAGAAGAAATCCAATCAGTTATTAAAGCTTTGAAAAAGGGAAAGGCCCCTGGTCCTGACGGACTCACGGCCATTTATTACCAAAAATTTGCTGAAATTCTTTCGCCCCATATCAAAAAATTTGGAGATGCCCTCCTTCATGGCTCTAAAATGCCCCCAGAGTTTCTGGTTTCCCATGTTACAATTCTACCCAAGCCAAAAAAAGACCACTTACTGACCAAGAACTTTAGGCCTATTTCTTTACTAAATGTGGATTTAAAAATATTCACTGCAATTATCACAAGTAGAATAAATCGCATATTGCCCTCTCTTATTCACAAGGACCAGGTGGGGTTTATCCCGTCTAGGCAGGCCCCGGACAATATCAGACGCAATATTAACCTTATCCACACGGCAAACTCCCATAGGGAACAACTTTTAATATTAGCCTTAGACATTGAGAAGGCATTCGACTCACTCTCCTGGAACTATCTCTTTCATGTCCTATCTAAATTTGGTTTCACCCGGGAGTTTATAGAATGTATTAAATTACTCTATGACTTTCCCACAGCATATCTAAAGCTCCCGACGTTGGACCCCTCTCCCATATCTATTCAGCGTGGTACCAGACAGGGATGCCCACTCTCCCCGGCGTTATTTGCCCTGGCCATGGAGCCTTTGGCAGAAGCCATTAGAACAAATCAGAACATTACTGGATTAACTAACTTAGGCGAACAATACAAGGTTAGCTTATTTGCAGATGACCTTCTTTTGACTATTACCAACCCCCATACAACAATTCCCAATCTCCTCTCTCTGCTTAATATATTTGAAGACATCTCAGGGCTGAAAATTAATAAAGATAAATCGGAAGCTCTCTTTATCAATACCAGCAAAACTACGCAAGATAATATCACCTCCCAATTTAAATTCACAAAGAGGGACAATTATTTAACCTACCTGGGAATAAATATTACAACAAACAAAGCTAATCTCTACAAATGGAACTACACACCACTTATCCAGAACCTCCACACTGACTTATCCACATGGGCTTCGCGGAATCTATCTTGGCTGGGTAGGATCCACACAATAAAAATAGTGACCCTTCCGTGGTTTTTGTACCTTTTTAGATCTCTCCCAATACCGATTTCAGCTAAAACGTTTTCAGGCCTTCATGCCACAATCTCTAAATTTATATGGCAGAATAAAAGGGCTAGAATCCCCAAAAAATTAATGTTCTTCCATAGAAGACATGGTGGAGTTTCGCTTCCAAATCTATCCCTATACTATAAAGCGGCACAAATAGCACAACTAACAAGTATCTGCGCACAAAATAACAAGCCAAGGTGGGTTCATCTAGAGTCACATCTTATTAAGCCACTCTCATTGCCAGGCCTAATGTGGTCTACGGGAAAAATCCCCAAACAACTATTTATAACAGCACCTTATACTGCTCACTCTTTCAATTTGTGGAGAAGGGCTAGATTCAAATATTCACTGCAATCAGACCCCTCCCCATTAACCTCTATATTAGGTAACCCAATGTTCACTCCTGGTCTGGACTCACGTTTGTTCACTTGGTGGTGGATATTGAGAGGAATTACCACATTAAAACACTTGTGTGATCCCTTTGGTGTCCTGATGGACAGAGCAGAATTCGTGAGGAAGTTTGAACCCCCGATTAGAGAAACAATGCACATTAACCAGATTTTACACTTTGCAGGTGGCCTAACCCATGGTAAACGCCCCGTTCCTGTCTCCAGCTATGAACAAAAATGCCTTTCAGACCCAATGGGAAGAGGGACAATATCTTTGCTTTATTCTATTATAAACCCACCCCATGATACGAAGAAGTTGGGTTTCATGAGACGGTGGGAGGAGGAGTTGGGTGTCGAGCTGACGTTGGAAAATTGGAGGAGGTGCTGCGACACGCTAACTAAGGGCAGTCACCAGTCATCACTAGTGGAAACCTCGATCAAGGTCCTTCATAGGACTTATCTAGTGCCAACTAAACTTCATAGCATATTTCCCAATGTCTCAAATTTATGCTTTCGGGGATGTAACCTACCTGGGGACATGAAACATATATGGTGGACTTGCCCAGTGGTGTCCAACTTATGGCAAAAGATAAACCTTCTAGTTGACCAACTGGTGGGGAAAAAAACCAATCTAGACGCCTCTGTCTTTCTGCTTGGCGCGAGACACCCGGCTCTTCCTAAAAACCTATTTAAGTTGGTTTCTTTTCTCTTTATGGCTACTAAAATTCACATTGCTTCGAAATGGAGGAATCCCACATTGTCGCTACGAATGGTTAAGGAAAGGATGAATAACATTATGTTCTATGAATGCATTGAGGCCACTAGAAATGATATGTGGGATCAGTTCTTTAAGATATGGGGCCCTTGGATGGATCTACATCCTAATTTACACTTGAGTCAGACTCTCCATATATCCCCATAGCGACTCGATTCCGTGGGGATAATGTTTGTAATTAATTAAAAAGTAAATACAGTTGCCCCTCTCCTTCTTGTTCTTCCCTTGTGGTGTCTTTGTCTTGTCCACCCTTGTATCTATAAGGAATATGTGTTCTTTTATTTCATAGTTATAGACTCCCCTGCGAGGGAGTTAATTTACATTGCAATTTCGTTTTATGAATGTTGAAGTTGAAATTTCAATAAAACCTTTTTGAAACTAAAAACACATATATATATGGCCCCTAGATGAATGACAAATGGCAGTTATTTGAACTTTCTTTTCTTGGCTGATCTGTGATGTCTCTCATCAAGCTCCAGCAATAGTCAGCCATCATATGTGAGTCCCACCGGCCTTGATACCGTTCTTCCATTGTTTTAATGTCCTGATAAAAACGCTCCCCTTGTTCCTCGCTCACATCCCCAAGGTTCTCTGGAGAAAAGTCCAAATGGCTGTGCAAATAGTGAATCTTGATACTCATTCTACATCCAAGATTTCACAGACTCATTATTAGCTCTTCCACAATCTCTTCATAGTTGTCTGCTTTCTTATTCCCTAGAAAATTCTGCACCACATTACAAAATGCATTCCAAGCTCTTTCTTCTGTCTCATTCATTGATGTGATAAAATTTGGGTCTCTCATTAAGTGTTCTTATTTGAGGTCCATCAAATATTCTGGCCTTTTTCTTCTCTTCACTTAGACCAGGAAAAGTTGAACATATATAGTTAAAGCATTCTCCACTGTGATTGAGAGCTTTGACGAACTGCTTCATCAATCCAAGTTTTATGTGTAAGGGAGGAAAGACAATGTCCTTCCTATCCACTAGAGGATCATGGATGACATTCTTATCGCCAGATGCCAAACTCTGTCGCTGAGGCCATTCAGTTTTCACCCAATGCTCTGCTGTAGCTCTACTGTCCCAGTAGCACATAAAACAAGGGTGTTATCATAACAAATGGGAATTATGCATGTTCAAAGAAAACAAAGATATTCTCACATTTATTGGGAGACTGAATGAAAACTAAATTTACCTTAGTGAACCGTATAAACCGGCACTTTTCATACACTACTTATATTTATCATGGAATTCTTGAAAATGGGCTATATACCTATAGCGCAAAAACGTGATGTGATAGACAAATTATAAGATCAGATTTGAATTCAGCGCCCTCAAATTAGTCTAAAACTGTTCTTAAAGTCCATGTCAGAATTTATTTATTTTTGTAGACCAAAACTGGGAGTAGTTATATCGCCCTCGCTGTAGCATGCCCAATAGACAGTACATAGCAGGCAGCCTTTTAGGTGACTAATTACCCTAGGTGCAGTACTCCGACTGACCTGAGGGTAAGGGGGGCACCAGAGAGCTGCTAGTTCCAAACCGGAACTGGGAAGTGGGATATAGATAAATCCCCTTCAAAAGGAACCAAGGGTTACTAAACAGCCCCGAAGCATGACAAATTGGTGTGAGTGGTGGGGATGATAAAGGTGTTTTCCCTGTGATCCGTGACATATTGTTGGCAGTGCGGTATGAATCCTGACACCTGCCCAGGCCTCAAAACAAATGCACTAACAGGGTGCAGTGGACCCAATTACAGATGGCAACTGCACAGGTGCAGTAATACCAATGAGTGTTAAATATTAAATATTGATTCTTGACGTATTATTACATTCAATTCTGTACTGAGCCTTGTGGAAGGTTTGGCTGACATTACATGTGCTATTCGTGTATATTTAGCTCAGAGTAAAAGTCAACACCATATAGAGAGAATACGTGCTCTATGGGACATATACATATCCACAACTCACAGGCTGTCATTTGAGAATTTTAGACCAAAAGTTTGGACACACTTTCTCATTTAAAGATTTTTCTGAATCTTCATGACTATGAAAATTGTACATTCACACTGAAGGCATCAAAACTATGAATTAACACATGTGGAATTATATACTTAACAAAAAAGTGTGAAACAACTGAAATTATGTCTTATATTCTAGGTTCTTTAAAGTAGCCACCTTTTGCTTTGATGACTGCTTTGCACACTCTGGCATTCTCTTGATTTGTTTTGTTTCTGGATGAATATGATATTTCACAAATATCTTTTATTTTTCCTTAGAATTTTCATTTCAAAAGCAGAATTTCATGCATTTATGTCTTTATTTACACAGGAAGTTATAATAATTGCATGATTTTATATATTTAACACTTAAAATAAATAATATATAACTGAATCTAAGCTTTAGTTTTTGTGTCCTGTTAAATTGTTAGTAACATTTTGCAGATTTTTTTCTTTGCATGGTAATATATATATATATATATATATATATATATATATATATATATATATATATATCTTTACTGCATGGTATGACATGACAGTCGCAGCAGGTGACATTTCAAAAGTGGGCTAATAATAAGGATACCATATACCCCTATTTTAGTTTATGCAACTTAAAGCTGGTAGCCTGTGAGAAGAACTTCTGAGCGACCTCAACTTTTGCAAGTCAAAGCAATTCTTTAGGCCTAAGTTTCAAGGTTCGGATTCAGTTGCAGCCCCTGCACCAAATATATGGTTACAACTCATACCCAATTTTCTTATGAGTCCTTCAATCTATAGAATGGTTTACAAAGTTTTATGTTATGTGTATTTGGGGATTATTCAAAGAAATATTAAGATATTAAATTTAATAGTTTTCAATGCATTGATAAATAGGATACAATAAGTTGGGTTACTATACATGTATTCATATTTTTGTATGAGGAATATGTGGTTTGAACTTATATGTGTCACAGTCTGACTGAAAGGTGACAGATGAGCGTAAGAGCAGCTGCTGAGAGGGAATGTAACACAAGAGTAACAATACGTTTGATGTATGAAAGGTCTCATGACTCATAGTATGGTAGGAAAAGCCAAAAACCTTGTTACTGGAACCCAGGGGGACATATTCAAGATTAACTTCCAAAGAACCAGCTAATGGCACTGGAACTCAGATAGGCAGCAGAAGGTACACATGAAAAAAAAATTGCAAGGCCGCGAGCCGGCCGGAGTTACCGAAACCCACAGTCCTACAGGGGGTGCTTGTCCTATTGGCACTACGGAACCAGCCTTCATTGCCAGATCCCGCAGCCCACATAGGAAGCACCTAAACTGCAGGCACCATAGAGTCGGCTAACCCAACCGCAACACAACAGGACACCGTATTGGAGGCAAAGTGACGTTGACACTACCCGGAAGCAGCTGGCGTGCTGGAACCAGGCTGGACAGGAGGGAGTACCCATGCCGAAGACACTGCTGGGAAACAGCTAGCGGTGCTGGAACCCAGGGTAAAAACTAAAAACAGAGTGTAGCCAGAGGCCTAATTGGAGCAAGTTTAAAACCAGTAGTAGTGTGAATGTGGACAGAGCAGGCGAAATTGCCGGACACACAGCAGGGGATCAGCTGACGTTACTGAACCCCAATAACACTGGAGCATCTGTTGACTGTGCAGACGGCACTTCTGAGCAGCAACTGGCGGTGTTGGAGCCCAGGTTAAATACTAGAAACAGAGTGTAGCCGGAGGCCTAATTGGAGCAAGTTTAAAATCTGTAGTAGTGTGAATGTGGACAAAGCAGGAGAAATTGCCGGACACACAGCAGGGGATCAGCTGATGTTACTGAACCCCAATAACACTGGAGAATGTGTTGACTGTGCAGACGGCACTTCTGCACAGCAACTGGCATTGTTGGAGCCCAGAGTTAATATTAGAAACAGAGTGTAGCTAGAGGCCTAATTGGAGCAAGTTTAAAATCAGTAGTAGGGTGAATGTGGACAGAGCAGGAGAAATTGCCGGACACACAGCAAGGGATCAGCTGACGTTACTGAACTCCAATAACACTGGAGCATGTGTTGACTGTGCAGACGGCACTTCTGAGCAGCAACTGGCTGTGTTGGAGCCCAGGTTAAATACTAGAAACAGAGTGTAGCCAGAGGCCTAATTGGAGCCAGTTTAAAATCAGTAGTAGTGTGAATGTGGACAAAGCAGGAGAAATTGCCGGACACACAGCAGGGGATCAGCTGATGTTACTGAACCCCAATAACACTGGAGAATGTGTTGACTGTGCAGACGGCACTTCTGCACAGCAACTGGCATTGTTGGAGCCCAGAGTTAATATTAGAAACAGAGTGTAGCTAGAGGCCTAATTGGAGCAAGTTTAAAATCAGTAGTAGGGTGAATGTGGACAGAGCAGGAGAAATTGCCGGACACACAGCAAGGGATCAGCTGACGTTACTGAACTCCAATAACACTGGAGCATGTGTTGACTGTGCAGACGGCACTTCTGAGCAGCAACTGGCTGTGTTGGAGCCCAGGTTAAATACTAGAAACAGAGTGTAGCCAGAGGCCTAATTGGAGCCAGTTTAAAATCAGTAGTAGTGTGAATGTGGACAGAGCAGGAGAAATTGCCGGACACACAGCAGGGGATCAGCTGACGTTACTGAACCACAATAACACTGGAACATGTGTTGACTGAGCAGATGGCACTTCTGAGCAGCAACTGGCTGTGTTGGAGCCCAGGGATTACAGTTCAGGTGGTAGAAACATGAACACAACAGGAGACCTGGATACTGTTGCCAACCAATTATTTAATCTGGAAGAGGACTGGCAAATTCCTGCGAGATCCAGGCCTTGCTCATTTTCAGAAAAGTAAGCCAGTCAACGTTATCGGATAGTCACATGCGACGGTCTGTTAGTACACCACCTGCGGCACTAAATACTTGTTCCGATAATACACTAGCAGCAAGGCAAGCCAGCACCTCCAATGCATACTGGCTAAGCTCTGGCCATGTATCCAGCTTAGAGACCCAAAACTTGAAGGGGGAAGAGCCATCTGGGAGAACACTGAGAGGGCAAGACATGTAGTCTGTCACCATCTGATGGAAACATTGCCTCCTGCTGACTGGAGCCATCTGTGATGGTGTAGACATTTGTGGCGGGGACGCAAAACTTTGCCACATTTGGGCCATACTGGTCTTGCCTTGTGCTGAGGCGCTGCTTCTGCTCCCTCTTTGTGCAGAGCTTCCTCCACTGCCTCGACGCACTGAGCTGCTTTGTAAAGCACTAGCAGCACTGCTCTCGGGTGGAATGAAGAACATGATGGAATGCACCAGTGTGTCTTGGTACTCCTGCATTTTACGCTCCCGGTGCAACGGTGTTATGAGGCTTTGTAAGTTGTCCCGGTAGCGAGGATGTAGGAGGGTGGAAACCCAATAATCAGCTGTGTTGAGAATGTGGGCGATGCGGCGGTCATTTCTCAGTCACTGCAGCATGAAATCAACCATGTGCTGCAGACTGCCAACTGGCCAAGAAACGCTGTGCCCTGTTATGATCCCAGTGGCTTAGGATCACAAATCTAACCAGCTAAGTCAGAGATAATAGGACAAGCTCTGGGGATGTGGTAACTGGACTGACCGCAAACCTGATTCTAACCAAACACACTAAAGGTAGCCATGGAACGTTTCCTGAAATCCTAGACGTCTCTTCACGGCCTGAGAAACTGACTACCCCTAAAGAGAAAGTAAGACCTCACTTGCCTCAGAGAAATACCCCAAAGATATAGAAGCCCCCCACAAATAATAACGGTGAGTCAAGAGGAAAAGACAAACGCAGAGATGAAACAGGTTAAGCAAATGAGGCCCGCTAACGCTAGATAGCAGAAAATAGCAAGGGATCTGTGCGGTCAGTAAAAAACCCTATGCAAAAATATCCACGCAGAGAATGCGAGAACCCCCACACCAACTAACGATGTGGGGGGAGCAACTCAGCACCCCAGAGCACCAGCAAGCAGGGAAATCACATATTAGCAAGCTGGAACAAAACACATCATATACTAGGACACATCTTGAACACAGATGAGCAAAAATAAGCAAACAAAACTTAGCTTCTCTTGGAGAGACTGATAACGGATGTAGACAGGAGCAATCAGAATAGCACTGAATACGACAGCAGGCAACCACTGAGAGTCCAGCTGAACTAAATAGGAACCAGCTAACAGATAACGAGACAGCTGATCCAACCTCAGACCTGCAGAGTGACACAAAGAGCCACCAGAGGGAGCCCAAAGACAACACTCACACAGTACCACTTGTGACCACAAGAGGGAGCCCAAAAACAGAGTTCACAACAGTACCCCCCCTTGAGGAGGGGTCACCGAACCCTCATCAAAACCCCCAGGGCGATCAGGATGAGCCACATGGAAGGCATGAACCAAATCGGCCGCATGAACATCAGAGGCGACAACCCAGGAATTATCCTCCTGACCATAGCCCTTCCACTTAACCAAATACTGAAGCCTCCATCTCGAAATACGAGAATCCAAGATCTTCTCCACCACGTACTCCAATTCGCCCTCAACCAGCACCGGGGCAGGGGGCTCAACAGAAGGAACCACAGGCACCACATACCTCCGCAACAAAGACCTATGGAACACGTTATGAATGGCAAACGACGCTGGGAGGTCCAAACGAAATGACACCGGGTTAAGGATTTCCAAAATCTTATAAGGACCGATGAAGCGAGGCTTGAATTTAGGAGAGGAAACCTTCATAGGAACATACCGAGAAGACAGCCATACCAAATCCCCAACACGAAGTCGGGGACCTACACCGCGACGGCGGTTGGCAAAGCGCTGAGCCTTCTCCTGTGACAACTTCAAATTGTCCACCACATGGTTCCAAATTTGCTGCAACCTATCCACCACAGAATCCATCAGGTTCAGGGCAGCACCTGAATCCACAAAAGCCATAACCGAGTAGGATGACAAAGAACAAATTAAAGTAACAGACAAAATGAATTTAGGCTGTATAGTACCAATGGTGACAGATTTAGCAATTTTTTTTACGCGCTTAGAGCATGCTGAGATAACATGAGTTGAATCACCACAGTAAAAGCACAACCCATTTTGACGTCTATGATTT